>NC_082388.1:17968789-17978046 GCF_031168955.1 Gadus macrocephalus | reverse complement strand
CCCTCCCCAGTGCCACGACTCCTCAACTGAATGACCATAGATATCATGAGGAAGCTGATACATAAATAATGATCTGATGCAACACATAACAATGCGGGTTTCTACGAAACAAGGCGCCGCGGCTTTGATGGTTTCTGGATGGTTTGGGAGGTTGGCAGAGGTACAGACATCGTTTGGCGAGGCCAGTGCAGTGAACTGCCCAGATGACTCCGGCATTTATCGGGAAGCCAAACACACCTTATCTGCTCCTGCTACTGGGGCCGACCTTCACTCCGCACCAGCGGCGAATTTCCATTCGGCGTAATGCAAACACACCGCTAATCGCTCGTTGGGTTAACAGCCCCCTCGGGCTGCCCATTCGTTTAATGACCCGCCCGAAAGGCAGCCGTTATAATTCAAACAACATCGTTTATTTATTTATTGAATGTATTTTTTTTGTCGTGATGTTTTTTTCTTCCTCTGCATTTACAATATTTTTTTTTTTACTAAATGAATAATTAATATTTCATTTGTACCGTTTTTCTATCCAGATTGGCACATGCGTTGGGAAAGACGCCCACCCTGCAGCAGAGCTTACATGGACGCGGAACGGAAAGCCCCTGATTGCTGATGGGAAAGGTGCGGTTCCCAACTGCCATAAACAGGATGTCATGTAGCTTTGATGCATCATATTATATCCATATTAGGGCCGATTTCCCCCGGCATGGCAGCTAGTAGTGCTGGAACAAGTTTTCAATGGGGGGAGATCCTTTGGGATATTATTGGATCATACCAAAGTGACAAAGCGCACAAGCTAGCCTTATTCACTTATGGCTTAATCTGATGTAGGAGAGGAGAAAGACATCTTTGATGGAAGTTATGGTGTAGTAGACGACTTTGTTATATTTGATTGTTGATTATGAACGGGCTCTACTTCATGTCTTCATTTATGGTGTTTATCAAAATGCTCTTCTTCATCTCTTTATTTATGGTGTTTACTAACGGGCTCTTCTTCATCTCTTTATTTATGGTATTTACTAACAGGCTCTTCTTCATGTCTTTATTTATGGTATTTACTAAACGGCTCTTCTTCATGTCTTTATTTATGGTATTTACTAACAGGCTCTTCTTCATGTCTTTATTTATGGTGTTTACTAACAGGCTCTTCTTCATGTCTTTATTCACGGTGTTTGTGCTGCGGCTCCTCTTTATTTCTATAGAAATCAAGCAAAATGTTTTCTGTTCGCGGTCCATCCACTAACGGTCCCCTCTCCGCTGCCTTCCTCCACCCTCGCAGTGGTGGTGATCAGCTCCAGCGTGAAGATGGAGCCCGCCACGCGGCTCTCCACCACCTTCTCCACCCTGCAGTACACCGCCACCAAGCAGGACGCCGACGCCGCCTTCGCCTGCTCCGCCGCCCACCCCCTGGGCGCTCAGGTGTCCGCGCCAGAGGTGTTCCCTATCCACTGTGAGTGGAGATCCGCCCCCTCCCCACCTCACCCCCCTCACCCCCCTCACCCCCCTCCCCTGCTGTTCTGTGGATGCACCGATGCACCCCAACGTTTTCCACACACACACACACACACACTCACACATTCACAAAGTATGCACAAGAGACAATCCAAAGGCAGGCATTCGCAGGAGGCAACCTCTGAGGCTTTTCTTTGGTAAGCAGCCCTTGAGGGTCAGTGCTTAGCGGCATCATCCGTAAAAAAGCAATGGCCTTGTGTTGTGCTGCTCCGTCGGTGTTAAAGCCCCCCAGAGTCCCTCCAATGTAAAATCTGCCACTCATCCAATGCATTACTTTTTACTTCTTTGTTATCCATTGAGTATTTTGTTTTCTTCGATTTGCCCTAAACAGGCCGCAATTTTGCTCCGGTATCGGACTGATATCTGTGACGCTGGTCACGGCACACTCCTAACATGTCAAAGGAAATAAAAGGAGAGCACACTGGCCTATATAGATATCGCATGGTTGTCTTGTAAAGGCCTCCAATGTCATGGCCATGGTGGATTATTCCGGGATATCTCTGGCGGCCATGGCAGCGGACGCGCCGCTGTGTTTTTGTGAGCTCGAACACGGTCGGGTGCGGGGGGGGCTTCTCGCTCGGCGGGGGCACTTTCATTACAGGTGTCGCTTCCACTCTTTCAAAGGTTAAACGGTTCAATGTGTGTTCAACCAAATTGGCCCCCGGCTGAAACCAAATACCAGGGCTCCCCTCCTTTTTCCCCGGCGAACCATCTATTCTCCACCATGACATGTCCCGTTCGCACTAGCGCTGTGCGGCGCCGGTAATAAAGGGCTCCGGCCCCAGAGGGGGCAGAGGCTAAAGAGTTAACGGCGGCTACTGTTCTGCGGGTGCCAGGCCACGTTAGTCCCCCTTGCGTCATCATCATCTGGCCTGGGGGAGAGATGGGAGCTACCTCCTCACTCCTTAGCCACCTAGGCACAGACACAACACACAGCCATTCAGTTTAGGCCTGGCTGGCACCCTGCCAGGCTCACACAGGGGAAGGGAGTCACGCGATGGAAGCCGATGCGTGACGCGACGGTTTAATGTCCCGCTTGTCGTTTCGATGTCGAATTCTCCTGAACCTTTTTTATTTTTATATATTGATGGTTGATATAGTTATTTATTCAGAAATAGTTATATTTAGAGTATTTAATGTGCTTTCGGTGAAAACATCAGAAGAAACGTCAGAGAACAGGTTCAATTGCGTAGTACGAAATGATAAAGTCGAGGGGTGCGTTGTAGAAATCAGTTTAGCTATAAGTCACACGTTTTATTACACATCCGTGCTTTAGATAAAAACCACATCAGTTCGGCATGTGTTGTGCTGTGATTACACCTCGAAGGTTTACCATGAAGTACCAAGAGAACCTTACCGTCAATTGGTAACGCAGATAAGTAGAAAAGTAATGAAGCAAAATCAATTGGAGGAAACAGATCCAAGAAAAACCTCAACAATGACAGGTTGCATTGTGCGAGCAGAAAGAGCGAGAAGACAAAGCGTGTAAGAATAAAGATGTAAGCGTAATTAATGGATCAGAGGCGGGCGTATGGAGCACGGGTAGGGCAGCGATAAAAGGCGACATCTGCAAATTCAGCTGTTCCTGCATTTTGAATTCGTTGCCACCTGTGCTGGCTGTTTGTAGACTGAGGACATACAAGAGTCAGAGATACTTCCAAGCCAGCTCTCCATCACCCACGCACAGGTGCAGAGTACACGTACAAACGCACACACACGCACAGACACAGACACTGTATTGTTCAGTGGGCTTTTGAAGGAATTCATCATCCTCAAAAAAAGGGATAATTAGTTTAGAGAGAGCTCGCCCCCAGTCATAGTCTGGTATGCTTGAAAGCAAAAGGTCAGAAGTCCCAACCCTTTGTAACAAAAATAAATAAGGGAGCGTCCACAAATCGTTCTGCCATTTGTCATGCAGCGAAGTTATCAAGGACACAAACGGATGATGATAGCAAACTTTCCAAACTCCTTTAAGATGGATTTAGAAGCCACATTACTAAAAAATGGCGCTGTTAACAGTTTTAACAAATGATCCCCCTGTGTAGTTCAGTGAGATGTATGAATGTATGAATGTAAATGTAAGAAATGTGACTTCTTTTTGCTCACTGTTTAATTAATGTTGCTCTCCCTCTCTAACTCTGTACTTAACTATGCTGTTCAGACCCCACAGAGAATCTGAGCCTGCAGGTTCTCTCCATGGGGCCCATCGTGGAGGGGGAAAACGTGACGCTGAAATGTCAGGCGGACGGAAACCCTCCACCAGTCAGCTTCAACTTCCACCTCAAGGCAGGCATTCAGCCCTCTTCCCCACTCCTCCGGTCTCCTCTGGTCTCCTCTGGTCTCCTATGGCCTCCTATGGCCTCCTTTCCTCTGGTCTCCTATGGCCTCCTCTCCTCTGGTCTCCCCTCCTGTTCTCTGGCATCCTCTGGTCTCCCCTCCTGTTCTCTGGTCTCCTCTGGTCTCCCCTCCTGTTCTCTGGTCTCCTCTGGTCTCCCCTCCTGTTCTCTGGTCTCCTCTGGTCTCCTCTCCTCTCCTCTCCACTGGTCTCCTCTCCTCTCCTCTCCTCTCCTCTCCTCTGGTCTCCTCTCCTCTGGTCTCCTCTGGTCTCCTCTCCTCTGGTCTCCTCTACTCTCCTCTCCTCTCCTCTCCTCTAATCTCCTCCCCTCTTCTCTCCTCTCCTCTGGTCTCCTCTCCTCTGGTCTCCTCTCCTCTCCTCTCCTCTCCTCTCCTCTCCTCTCCTCTCCTCTCCTCTCCTCTGTCCTTTGGTCTCCTCTGGTCTCCTCTCCTCTCCTCTCCTCTGTCCTTTGGTCTCCTCTGGTCTCCTCTCCTCTCGTCTCATGTCTCCTCTCCTCTCCTCTCCTCTCCTCTGGTCTCCTCTCCTCTCCTCTCCTCTCCTCTCCTCTGTCCTTTGGTCTCCTCTGGTCTCCTCTCCTCTCGTCTCATGTCTCCTCTCCTCTCCTCTCCTCTCCTCTGGTCTCCTCTCCTCTCCTCTCCTCTCCTCTCCTCTGTCCTTTGGTCTCCTCTGGTCTCCTCTCCTCTCGTCTCATGTCTCCTCTCCTCTCCTCTCCTCTCCTCTGGTCTCCTCTCCTCTCCTCTCCTCTCCTCTCCTCTCCTCTCCTCTCCTCTCCTCTGTCCTTTGGTCTCCTCTGGTCTCCTCTCCTCTGGTCTCATGTCTCCTCTCCTCTCCTCTCCTCTCCTCTGGTCTCCTCTCCTCTCCTCTGGTCTCCTCTCCTCTCGTCTCATGTCTCCTCTCCTCTCATTTACTCTACACTACTCTACTCTTGTTTCCTCTAGTGTACTATCCTCTCATCTACTCTACCCTACACTACTCTACTTCCGTCTCCTCTCCTCTCCTTTAGTGTACTGCTCTACTGTTCTTTCTTTGTCTCTCTTTTAACTCCTCTCCCCTCTCAAATCGTCTCGTCTTTCCCCTTATCCCCCCTCGCCTCTCTGCCTTCCACTAAATCATTCCTCTAATCATTGAGTCAGATTTACATTATTTTCTTTCTGTTGATTTTATTGAAGTTGACTTGACTCAAAGGCTCTAAAACTTTAATTTAACGTAAGGAAAACCAGCTGATTAACGTGGCTAAACAAAGTCCTTCAAGACGATAAATTTGAGAAATAGAGAATCAGTTGAGCCCAATTAAATGTAGGTTTGATGTGAATTCTATTTGAATGTGACTATTTGAGGGCACAGATTGTAAGTGGAATTGACTTTTATAAATACATAAATAAGTTTGAATGATGCTCCACTTGAAAAGACCTTTAATTTTCGTTAAGCTTTTGAAGTATTGAATGTTCTCCTCGTTCTGGTCGTCGCTTCCATTCTTTTCTCTCCCTTCTCTCCTCAACTCTTCTGTCTGGTCCTATCCCCTCATCTCCTCTTCTCCTCTGTTCACTCCCCTACACCCCTGTCTTCTCCCCTCGTTCTTATCTCCACTTCTCCCCTTTTTTCGTCTGCTCTCTTCGATTCCTGTTCTCCTCTCTGTTGTCCCTCACTTTTCTGTGTAATAAACGAAAACAAACAATGCTCCGTCCTTCCTTTGAAACGATGGTTCATCCCTGTGTCTCCATCGCATGTGGCCCAACAGGGTGTCCAGGTCCCCGTGGTGGGCTCCAACACCTACACCTTGGCCGGCATCACAAGAGACGCCGCAGGCGAATACAAGTGCTCGCTGGCGGACAACGCTAGCATTGAGGACGCGCATGCTATCGAAGTGAACTGTGAGTATTCACACACACAAACACACACACACACACACACACACACACACACACACACACACACACACACACACACACACACACAGCACAGAACAAATGTGCAAACTCGATCGAACACAAACACACACACATTCACATATCCCACCTCCATCAAATGTTGGCACTCTCCTCTCACCACGATTTCAGATTGGCATGCCCGTCACAGTTTCCTGTTTACATTTGCCAGTTGAGCCTTCTAATAAATGTGCTGCAATTTCATTAAAGCCAACGGAATGGGTTTGACAGAGTCCGTTGTTCAGCCAAACGACAGCAATTGTATTCATCCAGGAAGAGCAGCGTATTAAATGTCCTCAGGAGGTAGAATAAACCTGTTGTTGTGTATCGCTGTGTTTGCAACCATGAACCTGAGGAATGTGCGGTGCGGTACCTTCGCCCGGCGGCCTTTTCTGCTAAACACTCGGAGCCGTGACCATCCAAACAGCACACGTCCCTTTATTCCTCGTAATTTGAATGCAAAGCCACGCCGTACGTCTGTCCTCCACTGAGTTCCTGCGAGGCTAGCGGCAGGGCGCAGTGTGTGTGGGGGACGGGAGAAGGGCCGGGCCGACGAGGACGATTTAGCCGTACCATCCGTGGTGAATGGCCGCGGTGGACCGGGGGGGCCGTGTGTGTTGGTGCCTGTACAAGGAGAGCTCTCTCTCTCCAGGTGTGCTAACCAGGGGTCGGTTCACCCCTGCGGGTCACGCCGGGGCTGGGACATTATCCAGGGCTTTGGGGTCAGCCTCCGGGTGGCCGCTTCAGTGACCTGAGCTCACGCATTGAGTCTGGGATCCATCAACTACGCACACTCACACACACACACGCAGGCATGCACACACACACACACACACACACACACACACACACACACACACACACACACACACACACAGACTAGTGTACACGCACGCAGGCAGGCACACAAACACATAAGCAAACATTCTCATACACATCCACACACACACACACACACGCACACAAGTGCACACACACGCACAAGCGTACACACACACACACACACAAGCAAACATTCTCATACACATCCATTTATGAACATGCATAGACACGCGCACACACACATGTGCACATGCGAGCATGCAGACACACACACACACACACACACACACACACACACGAACATTCTCATCCACAGACAAACACATGCCTGCGTGCACTCAACATGAAAGCCTGTGCAGAGCCGTGGCCTAACCAGCCGGTGTGCTGTCAATGCACGCTCAACCAGTACGGCGCACACAGAGACCCCAGGAAGCACAGGAACGCCTTGAAACTCCCCCGTCGCAACGTTACCATCGCTTTGAGCCGTCAAACAAGGCAGAACAAGCCACAGCGCTTACCCTCCCTCTCCTTCTCCCCCTCCTTCTCCCCCCTTCCCCCCCCCCACCCCGTCCTCTGTCTCCCCCTCCTCCTCCTGCATTACAAGGCACTTCTTATTCACTGTAAAATGAGTCACGGGAGAGCGGCTGTGCTAATCAAATCCCCCCCCAAAAAAGAGTGGAAGGAGGAGGCAGAAGAGAAGAACGGGCGTGTTCTCCGGAGCCTGGGAGCTGCCGGGGGGAGGGGGAGACGGTGTGGTAGAGGGGGAGGAGGAGGTGGAGAAGGAGAATTAATTAGAAAAATCTGACATCCACTTTGGCGGCGAAAACTGACAAAAGTGTAATTTCGGCGGGTGGGACGCAGAGGCCCTGATAAGTCGTTGCTATCTCCCCCTCTCTCCCTCTTTCCCTCTGCTTCCCAACAACTCCCCCCTCCCTCCCGCGCAGAGCTCCCATAAGTAATTACTCCCTTCCTGTCAGGTGTGCGTCGCCTCGCCACATCAAGAGGGGAGCCCTGATTGTAATAACATCTAAACCTCTGAGTGCCCGTATTCTTTTCCCCCACCTTTCCCCCGCTTGATTTCTCTTTTTGCACCTTTCCACTCACGCACTTATTCTTCTGACGGTTTGCATATGATCGACTCCAAAGCTGGTCTCCCTTGCTCTTTTTATACATTTTTTATTTTTTTAATATCTTCCCACTCTCCTGCTGCTGCAAATTGAGTTTGTGACTGAGGGATGAGACCCAATCGTTTATTGGATTAAAAGGGGTGTCTCGGAGTGTGTCTATGTCTGTATGTGTGTGTGTGTGTGTGTGTGTGTGTGTGTGTGTGTGTGTGTGTGTGTGTGTGTGTGTGTGTGTGTGTGTGTGTGTGTGTGTGTGTGTGTGTGTGTGTGTGTGTGTACGCACATGTTTGATGCAGGAGTTTGCGCCATAGTGTCTGACTGTGTGTGTGTGTCTGTGTGTTTGACTGTGTGACTGTGTGACTGTGTGTGTGTGTGTGTGTATGGGAGGTATGCAGGTTCAACTCTGCCCATTCACGTGCTGTCTGGTCTAGACATGATGCTTGTTGTGTTGGAACAAAGACATGTGACATTGGGGAGGATGTGTAAATTAGTGTGTGTGTGTGTGTGTGTGTGTGTGTGTGTGTGAATGCGTGTGTGTGTGTGTGTTTGTGTGTGTGTCCCGTTTTGGCTAAGGTTCCCATGAGGGACATCTAGAAAGAAGTGCCTGAGAGAATGATAGAGCAAAACTGAGTTTGTTTTTCTCTGGGTTTTTTTTGGTTCCCCTCCGTTCCACCACTGCCTCCAGACCTGGACCTGAGCCTAAGTCCCACGGGGAAAGTGCTGAAGAAGATTGGCGACAAACTGAATGTGACCATGGAGAAGAACACTTCTGGCCACGCCAAGGTCTCGTGGACCAAGGTAAACATGTTTTGTTTTTTATCACACAGACATTTTCAATTGATTTGCCTTGGAATTTAATTTGAATCTCAATGTTGAATCTCATTTAAATAATAATGATATTTTTAATTATAATGTTAATTGAATTGTACATTGTGATTGTAAATGTACTATTTTTATGTTCTTTATCAGAAAGTTGTGACTCAACAAACAAACAACAAACTAAAAACCAAATACTAAATATCCACACGTTTGTTCCTTTTGTTTATCCGCAGGACGGCAAAGCAGCCAAAGCGCCGGCGTTCGAGCGGCTGACGTACGCGGACGCGGGCGTCTATGTGTGTGAGGTCGCCACGGGGACGCTGAAGCGCAGCCTCAACTTCCAGCTGGTGGTGGAAGGTGAGCATTGCCAACCAAGTTCAACCCCACCTACCGTTTGATGAATGGGCCAAACAGCAACATGGAGCCATGCTAGCTGGGGGGGGTAGCGCATGTAGAACCAAGATGGCCGCTGACAATGAATCAGGCCCGTTGATTGGCTGAGAGGCGGGCTTCATGCTGTGTCCCCCATGCCCACAGGTGTGCCCGAGATCACCAGCCTGACCAAGCAGCGAGCGGACAGCCACAAGGTGCTCACCTGTGAAGCCCTGGGGGTACCGGAGCCCAGCTTCCAGTGGAGCGTCAACGGCACAGAGGTAGGTTGGAGTGTGTGCGTGTGTGTGTGGGAGTATATGGGAGTTTGAG
>NC_082388.1:17941289-17966289 GCF_031168955.1 Gadus macrocephalus | reverse complement strand
CCGCGGCGATAGTGGTATTAGTATTGTTAGCATCGTCCGCTACATACATTAGCATTGTTTTATTATTATTAGCGGGGGTGGTATTGGTAGTGGTGGGGTTGGTAGCAGTAGTAATATCATTATTAGTAGTAGAAGCATTGTAGTAGTGGTAGTAGAAGTAGTAATATTCATATAAATAGTGCTAGTAGTGAAACCCATTTCAAGCTCAAGTACCTCATTTCTCGGTTCCTTGTCTTCACAGCAGAGGCCTACTTAATCCCACACCGACTCGCCTTCTAGGCCATTTAAATTGATCAGCCGAAGGTAAAAACGGCCAGCAGGTGGCCAGATAAAAAAGACTCCATGGCGAAAGAATCAGGCTTCACAACTCGCTAGTAGAACAGTGGTAGCCGTCGCCGTAGCAGCAGTGTTCATAGAGTAAACAATGGCATAATCACAAACGCACGCCAAATACACAATAGTAATCAGGGCTATAAAACACTGTCCCACATTATGATGGTTCTTGCATTATTAGGATGTTTGTAAGCAGCAGGGAGCAGTAGCATTGCAGCCAGTGTGATGTTGACTGCATCAGGGACAGGGGTGGGGCTAGCTGCTGCTGCTGTCACACTATCCTCTCCTTTCATGTCTGCAGTGGCTAGGGGCTGTTGTTAGACAGCTGAGGTGTGGGGGGGGGGATCAAAATGAAACATTAACAACCCACATCTCTTCTGGTTGTTGTTAGGACCACCGTATTACTTATTAGAATGATGGCATGTTACACGTCGACAACACACCGGTAGTGGAGCAGGGGGAGCAGGGGGAGGATGGGGGGGGTCAGAGTGTACACCGCATGGGGAGGGTCACGCCCGCCTTCTAAGGGAGGGGGGGTAGTGTTTCCGATGGGACGTGGGGTAAGAGGGTCAACCTGTTAATCATAAGCGATAGGTCGTGGCCTCCTCTGAGGGATCGTGTTGCAGCTGTGCTTTGGGGGTCAAAGTGTGAATCTTAAAGGGGCACCCAGCGCCTCTCTCGGCTGTTTCCTAATACAAAAGAGTACTTCTTCACACGCGTGGAGTGCAGAGATGACGGCCCGGTCGACATCGGCGTTTGCAGGGAAGTCTGAGCATTTTCGTCATTATTTTAGAAGTTTCGGCTTCAGACTTTTCTGAGGATTTGTTCTGTGGAAACAGAGTGGATTTTGCAGAGAGTGATTTTCCACCCAACAAGTGTGTGTGTAGAAATATTAGAAGATAGCTAGCGTGGCGGTTCCCCTTTAAGAAATGGGTCATTGGCTTCTTCTGAGGGATAGATGGTGCTTCAGCTGGGGGTTGGAGGGTAAGACGGGAACATAACTTTTCGAGGAGCCACAGAGGAGAGCACAAAGACTTTTTGTTGAAAAGTTAGGATTGTGAGTCATATAAGGTAAATCCTGATGTGTCAGGACGTACTAGTTCAGAACAGCAGTGACAGAGGTGAAATACACTGAAGCCGATGGGGTTGAGTCTGAATAGTTCATAGGAAGGTTGTCAGGCAGAGTCTGAATAGTTCATGTTAAGGTTGTCAGGTAGAGTCTGAATAGTTCATGTTAAGGTTGTCAGGTAGAGTCTGAATAGTTCATGTTAAGGTTGTCAGGTAGAGTCTGAATAGGCCATGTGAAAGATGCCAAAGTCAAACACTGAGATCAATTATGGATACAGAAATCATTGCTGTGTCTGTCATGCATTTCGTAACCGATTTTCAGCGGGGAAAGAGGTCCTCATCAGTTATATCATTGGACTTTCCAAACACACACACACACACACACACACACACACACACACACACACACACACACACACACACACACACACACACACACGGACATAAGTGTGTTTTGAGCGTAATTAAAACCTGGAGATTGGGTGTAAGAAGGTTCTGCTGTGGGTAAAGCAGGGTTAGAAAGGCATTGTGGTACTACCACAATGCGGCCCTGGGGGCCGTCTGGTTGAGGACGGTCACGGGGGTCCATTATTGACAGTGAGGAGAATCGGGGGATGACAGCCCATCATGTCCCCTGATGTTAGTCGCTGGTGATCCGAGCTGTGCGGCGTCAAAGGAGCCGTGTCAGCCGTTATGCGGGCAGACGGCACATCTCACGCCTTAACACCGGCTGTCGTCTAGGTCTCGTCGCGCCGGGTCCCAGAGGGCCGCGTGCACGTGGTCTAAAAGAAAAGAAAATGGCTGGATAATATCCCTGTGTTGCTTGTGGGTGTCGTGGTTTCACGGGCTAATGGTCGAAAACAAATCCCGCTGGTCCACTGCACAGTCGGAGACACCGACCGAGCATGTGAGTCCGACGCCGATTTTGGACGCTTAACATGTATGGAGGGGAAGAAAAAGAAGCAGACGGGCCACAGCAGATTCAGGCTCGCCTTCCCCGAGCACCACCACAGCATCTTCCCTTATAAGACGGTGTCATCCCCGCCCACTTATTTCCTCTCTCTCTCTCTCTCTCTCTCTCTCTCTCTCTCCCTCTCTCTACTGCCTGTGATAATCCTCACTGCTCTGTCCTCAGTAGCGCATCATGAATCCACTGGGTCTCTTGTTCTATCAACCCCCCTCCCTTCCCTTCCACACACACACACACACACACACACACACACACACCCAGCAATGTGCTTGACAAGTGCTTAAGAGAGAGAGAAATGTGAATCCCTCGCTGCGGTCGTGTGTTTGTTTGTTTGTTTGTTTTGTCAGAGTTTCGCACAGCGCATAGACGACACAACACACACATATGCACACACACTCACACACACTCGGAAGAACGAGGGACATCCGCTGAGATTGTGGCTGCAGATGCAATATTTTCTATCATTAGCCCATTAGTTCTGTCTGCACTCATCTTATTTCACAACCTTTATTATTTATTTCACGTGTTGTCATTTTTTCGTTCTGTCATTTCTAATTTTCTCCCCCCTCCATCTTTGATTCCAGTCATTAAGGAGAAGACCGAGGAGAAAGGTATGATTTCATCCTCCATTCTTCCTAGTTTTTCATGTTTTTCATTTGGTCCAGGGGGTTTGGGAGAGAATTGTCTGAAAAGCTGAAACCTTGCCCATCACAGTTGTAGGGCACACACCGACAAATCACATGACACACACACACACACACACACACACACACACACACACACACACACACACACACACACACACACACACACACACACACACACACACACACACACACACAAACATACACACCGACACACACAAAGCACTTTTGGTATATGTGCCAGCATCTGCTGGCAATTACACACTTAAGTACATAACACAACTCACACACACACACACACACACACACACACACACACACACACACACACACACACACACACACACACGTCCTCCCATGTAGCTAACCGCCCACGTGCCCTAGCGTTCATGGTAACATGTACAGTCTGACAGCTCAGTGTTAACACCACCGCTACCTCTTCCATTCTCATCGTTAAGGAGGCATTGATGCAAACATGTCTACAGAGGCAGGCCTTTGTGTGTGTGTGTGTGTGTGTGTGTGTGTGTGTGTGTGTGTGTGTGTGTGTGTGTGTGTGTGTGTGTGTGTGTGTGTGTGAGACACTGGAGGTTTATGCTATATATTTACAGGAAATATGAGATTACTGAAAGGGTCTCAAGCAATGTATTGAACGTGTGTGTGGGAGTGTGTGTGTTTCCAATTGTGCTCCCGTAAGGGTTTATGTGCTTGTATGAATATGTGCTCTGATATGTGTGTATACAGTTATTGTGAGTATACACATATATATGTATGTGTGTGAAACTTTTATTTGAGACTAACCTGGCCCTACTGTGTGTTTGTGTGCCTGTTTGCCTTTGTGTGTGTGTGTGTGTGTGTGTGTGTGTGTGTGTGTGTGTGTGTGTGTGTGTGTGTGTGTGTGTGTGTGTGTGTGTGTGTGTGTGTGTGTGTGTGTGTGTGTGTGTGTGTGTGTGTGTGTGTGTGTGCCTGTGTGTGTCTCCAGGGGTTGGGGATGAAGGTGATGACCAGTCCAAGTTGATCGTGGGGGTGGTGGTGGGTCTCCTCGTGGCTGCAGCCTTGGTGGGCATCATCTACTGGATCTACATGAAGAAGAGGTACCGGCAGTCACCCGCATACTATACTACACTCACGTTTGTGCCGAAGAAATGTGCTGATCAACCATTCTACCCGTCTGTGTGTGTGTGTGTGTGTGTGTGTGTGTGTGTACGGAGTCTCTCTCACCCGAGGCGGAACATGAATACTCAATGGCCTTTCTGTAAAAGTAAAAGCGACGGAACATGAATACTCAATAACATTTCAATTAAAAGAAACAACTCCCAGCGAGGAATTGATGAACTTTCAGTTCCAGAGTTTCTAGTTATTCTCCTCACATCATTCAGGAGGGCGGTTGTAGCAGCAGGGTTATTTGGCAAGCATAAATTACCCAAATGCAAAGAGGTTTCGGTTCCACATCTTTGCGACAACAGATGTAGCCAATTGCTACTCTCTAATGGAAAGCTTGTAATCTAGCCCTTTGGAAATGCTGTGTATAGGAAATGTATGTTTTTGCAGTAGAGAGTGTTGTGTATTTCACAACATGCTTAAAATAACAAAAGATAATGTGGAAATACGAGGGAAGAGGTGTGATGTTTTACAGGGACTGGATTTGAGGAGGATATTATGTTATTATTCAGAGTCAATATATTTCCAGCACCTTGTCACCATAATCAGACCCCATCGCTTTACAGTCTATTTCTTGTCGTTATGATGGTTCAGGATGGGAACCCAGAACCTTTCAAATATTTTGAAAGAAGCACTTTTATGTGTTATCAGACCATTATTCAAATCTTTAATTAAGGTAGATTACAATGTGCTAAATATAGGGTGGCTTCGTTAACATGCTAGCCTAATTTATATTCAGTAGTAAACATACAAATATGTGCTTCAGTTTTAGTGTGAAGTTCCCCACCATTATTGTTTTGATCAATTCCTTCATATCACCCTGTGCCAAGGCCGGGTGATAATTAGTTTGAAGACACTGTGTACAGTTATGAAAGGAACGGCAAATATGGAAGGAGCTTATTCTGCTGTGGAATCTCTACTCCCTTTATTCTCTCAACTCAGACAGCGTTTTTGTGTCTCTCCCTCAAACTCTTTCTCTCTCTATCCCTCTCTCTCTCTTCCCTCAAACTCCATTTATCTCCTTCTGCCTCTAACGCTCTCTCCCGGTCCCCCATCACCCCATCTCCCTCTCTCTCCCTCCCATTATCGCTCCCACTCTATCTCACTCTCTCACTCTCTCTCTGTAACTCCCCCCCCCCCCCCCCACACCTCTCTCTCCCCCCTCCCCTTTCTGTCTCTCTTCCTTTCGCTCGGCTCCCAGGCAAGGGACCTGGAATACCAACGAGAAGGAGGTCGGCACGTCTGAGGAGAGCAAGAAGCTGGAAGAGACCACCAACAACCACAGCATCCCTTAGATGATGGATGCCACCGCCCCCAGGGACAGACCAGAGGTGAGTGGGGGACGCAGCACCTGCCGCGCACACCGAGTGGATACACCTGCCTATAAAGGTCCCATGACATGCCACCGGGTGTGAGTGGGATTAGCCGCAACGAGCCGTTTTGAAAATCTGCCCCTTATGACATCACAAGTGGGCGTGTCCACCATGTTTGACGGATAGAGGAGCAACGTTTGCTTAAGTCCACTGGGTAGGCTGGTAGACTGATCTATCGAGCACACATCTAGGTGGACACGCCCACACCACGGTAAACGCATCTCTGTGGTGAATAGTAGGAGCAGAAACGTAGGGACAATGGGCCATTGATCACACCACCATTCGTCAAGGGATGGTGCGAATTTAATTTGGGGTACTGTATAAGAAGACAAAAGCAGAACACACACTAGGGTAATTGGTGGTTCGGTATGTGAACATTAACTCAATGGCGACGGATGAAATGTACAATTAAATTGTTGAATTCTTCTATTGTGTTTTTTATTGTGAGATAGTTATAGAAAAGAGTGTATGGCTGACCAGGCAACAGCTTGAATAACTCTAGTCTATTCAGCGACACGACTAATTCATCTTCGTCTTCATCACGTAGAACGTGGTCGAGAGACACCATAGCAAGTTTCCAAAATGAAGACTCCCTCACCCTCACTGGCTGCCGTAGACGCCCATCATCAGCCTGAACGCCAGCAGCGGCCAATGATAACACAGCAACGCTACACTAAGCCCTGCCCACTTCAGACCTGCTGTTGGATCCCCTAACCACTTCCCCCCCTCCACCACCGCCATCACTACTCCCCCGGCCTCTCTCTGTGTAAAGGTCTGCACTGTGGCTGCCCTCCATGTGTATTCCTGTAAAGTTATGTTCCTGTGTTCCTGGTGAATGCTTTTGTTTGTGTTTAATTTTCAGTTCTGTCATTATTTCGAGGTCACGTTGCTTGCAAACAGAGAGTATTTGTTATTTTCTTCTTCCCCCTTCAAAGAATGTACATTTTCTTGTTTTGTTTTTCTTGTTGGTTTTGTAAGGGCCCCTGTGTACCAAAGCCTAATAATTTGTGTGATTTGGGATAAGCATGCATATTTTGTTCTTTTGCGTCTTTTTTGTGTGGATTAAAGAAATAATATTAATCTGATTGTGGAGAGATGAACCACACTGTCACTGCTGTTCTCTAAAGTGTGTAGGCTGTGGAACGTCAGCCAATCATCCCCGTTCAGTCCTTCTAGGGTGATAACCGGGAGGACATGCTATCAACTAACCTCCCCCCTCTCCCCTTAATCCCTCTTCATCTGACATGGTTTTGTTCAAAACTCTTTCAAAATGTAACGTGTCGTGCAGCAGTTGTATTCAAAGCACATCGGACTCACCTTCCGATGCAATTTAGAAACGAGCTGAAGGGTTTGACAATGGATTGCACTATTGGGATTGAATACTACAAAGTACTCAGTGCCAATCACGAGCCATTGGCAGTGACAGGCCCGGGAGGCCCGGTTCTTTTTGCCTTGTATGTAAATGGCATCGGTCGCACTCGTGTCGGTGTGTTAACGCGCACAGGGGCCCAGAGATGGAGCGTCACAATGGACCTGTGCACCAATTACTTGTTGCACCGTTGTGCATTTGCTATTGCCGCTTCGCTTTTTTCTTCACTTTACTTTCCTTTCTACTCCGAGGGTTTAAATGTGAAAAGGACAAAATGTAAAAAAAAACAACACGTAAAAAGACTTAAGACTGTGAGGAGAAAAAAAATAATAAGTATATGACGTTACAAAGATTGGCTCGCAATATTTTCCCTTCCGTTTCTCTACTGTAAACACTGAAAGATGAGTCGTAGCCTTGCGACTACACACCGAAGGTCGCCTAGACTTGTGAAGTGTTAATGATTTTTATGCTGACCTGAAATCCAGTCAACATGGTTTCCCTTTCTGTGTCTTAATACCACCCTCTCACTGAGTCTTTCGTCTGCATAACAGACTGTGTGCGTTTCACTCCAGCATTCTGAATACCCTGACCTTTATCCAGGGTATATTTATTTCTGCCAGTCATTACACTAAGCAGTTTTGAGGTTCCTGTTTTTCTTGTTCTGTTGTTTTTTAATTCTATCAGTTGATTTAGATTTTGTCAAGTAACCCCCCCCCCCCCCCCCCCCCAAGTGTTACTAAGGTACCGTTTGGTAGGGCAGTTCAGTCAGAGAGGGATGTGGATGGGTTAGGGTTAGGGTTAGTGAAATATGTAGTAAAAAATACAAAGATAGAGTATGTGTATTTTTGGGGGGACGGCACGGAAGGATAGACCAAGAGCAAAAGAAGCAGTTGTTAGAATAACCGAACAATGTCATCCTGGTTGAGGTCACAGCGCAATGAATGCAGTTTTACTCGCCTACCAAAGAACAACAGTTCTCAAGAAAAGAGTTAATCAATGCTATGACGCTAGTCTGCAACCACAGTCCTGAGTAAGATAATGTTACATGCTGCGTTCTTGCTACATGGTATTAACCGTGAAGTCAAAAAGCTTCAGAGTTGAACCTCAGAGTAGGAGTATACCTCTGACCAAGTTGGGATAGAAAAAAACATGAGAATGGTAAGCAAAAGGCACTGGGATCTGTGGTTTGAGTGACACTGAGATCTGTCCTGTACAATGGAAGAGGTGTGGTCATATCTGTACTGGAGATCTGGATGAACACGGCCTAGTTAGTTTTCCTCTCATACCGTTTGTTCCTAGTTTTAAATAATCAGGTCAGCAGTGAAACCAAAGAGGGTAAAAAAAAGGAGACGAGAATGCCATCGTAGTATTGTATATATTGACTTCTTTTTTTTTTTACCGTTGTTGTCAATAAAGTGTTCATTTTGAACAACAAAAAAAAAAAGTTCTGTGTGCAATTATTTTTCGTCAGATTGTAAGATTGCACATATTGTACTGTTTTAAAACACAGCCTCAAGAAATTATGTTACATTTTAAAAAGTTATGCTGTAGGCCTACCTGCAGTACAAAAATGAAAGGCATCAGTACTGGTAGCAAACTATTGATTGACCGTCACTTAAAGACTCAATCAGCAATTTTTGCTTGTCTAACTTTCTTTTGATTAAATTGTGTTTTGATTGAGTCTCATGGTTCTCATATACCTGTTTGACTGCTGGCAATTGCTAAGGTTCTGAATGCATGGGATCCATGAGACTCAATCCAAACACAATTTAATCAAAATGAGGACCATGAGACCCAATCAAATCACAATTTAATCCAAACAGAAATTGCTGATTGCAGCTCGAGAACACCCTTTTAGAGATACGCCTAGTCCTGCAGGGGTGTTCTTTTTAAATGTGGTATTTCTAAATCACCATATTATTGCTATATTTGTGAGAGCGAGGATGTAAATAATGAAATACTGCTCTGAACCTTGCGAACCCCAGCTGTTAGGCTCCGGCTCCCCACACAGAACTGTAGCTAATTAATCATCCACCTTCGCATTTATGCTCAGCCAACATGTTTTATTAAGGCAGTCACTTCATTGTCTGACTGCGATGCACTGATAGCCATCATCTTTATTGCATAAGCATTGCGTTCACATGCCATGCATTATATCGTTGTAAACATTGCTGCATAAGCATTAGGGATTATTATGAATTAAATAATATATATTCCGTCTCACAAGTCGAAATCTTTGTATAGGTTTTGACAGCCAAAACCGTGTTGAATAAAGCTGTAAAAATCCTTCCAAACACATACAATGACAGCTACTAGAAAATGAAAAAATAACAAAATTGGATTACGCAACTTTTATTTGTTCGATTTGTGTACCACTCCATCCCAAGGACAGCATTAGCAGTAAGAGATTAGGCCTTCCATCGCAGAAGGCACAATTTAGACCAAATATAAACAGCAACAACACGAACACGGTTCTCTTGACAAATGCAAAAAACGACGTGGACATGTAATGAAGGAGGATAATCATGTTAAACCCGACCTCTAGGTAATGAGATGAGCGGATGTTAAATGAGGAGGCAACTGGTGGAAAAGGATGGACGACAGAGTGTCTTTTGCACCGAGGTTAACTCAAGCGAAACGTGTCTGCACACTTAACACTTGCACTCTAGTTTTAACAGTCACAGTGGAGAGAAAATTGCCTCGTGATCTGTGGCATGCACACACACAAACACACACACACACACACACACACACACACACACACACACACACACACACACACACACACACACACACACACACACACACACACACACACACACACACACACACACACACACACACAAATGGACAATTACAACCAATAGACATGACTTTCTTTTATTTCGTATCCATGGAAATAACATACTAAGAAAAAAGGCATTATGAATGTATAAATTAATTGCTCGTTACACTTTACATATTTTGACACCGTTTTTTGTTTAGGGTATTTTTTTTGCCACAGAACGTTAAGAAAAAACCAATTATAAAAAAAAGTAACAACTGCCCTTTTTGCAATCTTAAGGCCACTTACACCAATTTCAAAGGAATGCGCCACGGGGAATTTCTGACAGTGGATACAGAGATATTTTCAATCTGAAAGGATCCAAAGAAAATCGAGACACCGTGCAAAGTCAAGCTTTCAGTTGAAATGGAATGCCACATGGATTCAGCTTTGGAATATGCTAGAACTGTATAGACCGGGGAGGGCTGTCGTTGGCCGTTGGAACGGGTCCTTTAAAGTGGCTGTGCCATGCCTGGTGTAAATAAAAGGTGTGCACAACATCATGACATCAAGGGACATACTGAGGAGATTTTCTGCCACATTCTGAATACTGAAAGGACAGCACAACGGAGACAGAAAAAAATAATATATCTGTTTTGCTCGGTGGTGCTATGAACAGAGGCAAGTTTGCACCAACATTTTGTTATTTTTTTCGTCCAAAAAGGGAAATATGACATTTTCAAATCCTCCTTTAAAATTGCTGCTTCATATAACAATGATATAAACAAACAAATACTCGATGCAGGGGCAACAGAGGGTAAACAAGATTCAAACAAGCCCTCACATATGCAAAGCAGCGAAAAACACAATTATACCAAAACAAAGAAAATGTACAGTGAATGAGGAGTTGTAAGTATGTAGTGCTAATTAAAAAGCTGCCATAGCCAATCCAACCCGAGGGGGTTGGGTCCAATTCTTTCAGCAAAGACTTGTTATTAGCCCTATCTTACAAAACCCAAGCATAACACAATCATTGTCAGATGTATTAGATTAGGGTACCACACCAGGGGAGACACACTAGGGATTCATCCACTATGAAGAGGTGGTCCGGGATTGCCTGATGCATGTTAAACTGGCGACAGCAAAAGCAGTTTAAAAAGATGCTTGTGGGTGTGTGTGTGTGTGTGTGTGTGTGTGTGTGTGTGTGTGTGTGTGTGCGTGTGCACATGGCCACACCTGGTATTGAATGAACAAACATATTTAACCATCTATGATCTCACTGATTTGTCGTTTGTTCTCAAATATTAGAAAAATGACAGATCAACCCATGTGATTTCCCCTATCCAATGAAAGCAATTGATGAAGGCATTTGCAGTCATCGGAGGAACCCAACACACACACACACACACAGACACAGACACACACACACACACACACACACACACACACACACACACACACACACACACACACACACACACACACACACACACACACACACACACACACACACACACACACACACACACACACACCATCACACAGATCCTAGATTCATTAAACCAGTGCTTCCCAACCTGTGGATCCAGCTCCCAGTAGAGGTCACAAATGTTTCACAGAGGGGTCTTGAAACTCTTGTTTCCATTTGGATATTAAGGCGATATATACAACGAATCCAGCTCAAATGTATTCAAAAAAGGTAGCACATAACCTCTACAACTACAATTCAAGTTTTTTTTCGGTGGGGTCAGTTAATGCAATTGGGAGTTCCCCAGTCCTCAGTCCATGCCATGGCGGAAATGTTAAGTGATGCAATACGACTCGATGAAACGCATGAGGGTCCTCGAGGAAACCCAGACTGGGAGAGCCACTGAAGGTATAGCTGCACCAACGTGGTGCCGTGTGCATGCTGAGCGGCTTCTGGTGCAGAACCAGCGGTACCTAATGCACTGTGGCCACCTCTGCCGTGCACCGGAGCAAACCCAACCACAACAACAACAACAGCAACAACATCAACGACAACAACAACATAGCATGGCATAGCACAGCGACGCCCTAGCAGCCTGCGGCGGCGCATCGCTTCCAGGGAACCCAACCTGACATTTCCAAATGAACCGTTCTTTGGCAGTTAAGGGATGAACAGTCCCATGGCTATGCTCCACTCCCATCACTCAAATGCTTATAGAATGCGCGCGCGCACACACACACACACACACACACACACACACACACACACACACACACACACACACACACACACACACACACACACACACACACACACACACACACACACACACACACACACACACACACACACACACACACACGCACACTGAGACACACACACACACACACTGGCACGTAGCTTTTGATACATTCAAAACCAAAGTCTCTTACGCTCTCATTCGCTCTCCATCTCCATCTATTTTTCTTTTTCTCTCTATCATTCTTTCTGTCATTATCCCTGTCCCCCGTTCTCCTTCTCTTAGCCCTTGATGGGACGAAGGAAACTAAAGCAAAAGAGTTTGTCTCCCCCTGCTGGACGTGAATTTAATAATTAACGGAAGGCGATGAACGCATTTAGCATATTTCTTTTCAGTGCAGAAATGATGACTTAACCGGTGGAACGAGAAGGAGTCATATATATATACACATATATATTAATAAATATACATATATACACATATATATGCATGTATATATATATACATATATACACATATACTTACTTATAGATACACACATACATATATACACACATACATATATATGTATAGATGTGTGTGTGTGTGTGTGTGTGTGTGTGTGTGTGTGTGTGTGTGTGTGTGTGTGTGTGTGTGTGTGTGTGTGTGTGTGTGTGTGTGTGTGCGTGCGCGTGTGTGTTTACATTTACAAAAAAACAGTAATTGGCAGCGTGTGTGAAATGTTGAACAAAAGAGTTGTCCTTGTGAGAGCGAAGGCAGTGCGCGCGGCCAGCCGTTTCCTGGTGATCAATCTCGCTGTCCGTTCTCACAGATATTGAAGAAAAACCCACAAAGCAACAACAGAAAACACGTCCCCGTCCACCGTCTGTCAGCGCAGAAGGTCCTCCTGTGGTCGCGCCTCACTCGCTGGTTTCCCGCCTCCGTGCCGCAGTCCGTCATCGTCAGCGCCGTCCCGACCCCCAGTCCGCTGACCGCTGGCCGCCGGCCGTACCCTCCCTGCGCCCAACGAGCCCGGCTCCAGAAGCCCTTTTTGTTTTGCCTTCAACCAAGGGGCACAGCTTTAACGCGTTCCCCTCTCCCTCTGTGTGTGTGTGTGTGTGTGTGTGTGTGTGTGTGTGTGTGTGTGTGTGTGTGTGTGTGTGTGTGTGTGTGTGTGTGTGTGCATCCAGACGCGTGTCCAGACGTTGGTCCCCGCCCGTTCATCTAGACTTGGAGCCGGGCGCCACCAGGGCGAACTCTCGCAGAATGTTCCGGGCCACCTCCACCTTGTTCTGGGCGATCATCAGCGCCCGCTTCACGTCCTCGAACGAGTACCCCTCCCCCATCAGCTGGGCGATCTTGGCGTCGGCGCTCTCGCACCCCGCCGCTGACGAAGAGGAGTAGGAGGAGGAGGAGGAGGAGCAGGAAGGCGGGGGCGGCGGCGGCGGGGGGTGGTGCCCCGCGTGAGACTTCCCGTGCGGGACCTCCGGCGCCGGGGGGGCCTTGCGGGGGAAGGGCTTGGGGGGCCGGGCGGGTGCCTGCTGGAAGTCCGGAGCCCCTACGGAGGGAGGGGGGGGGGAGGGGGAGGGGGGAGAGGATGTCATCACGTCACAATAAGCAGAGCAAACCAAGAGCAATGGGAACACGTGGCGCCGTGGACACAGCAGAGGGGGGAAACCTGTTGATTGGTTAGCTGAGCGGACCCTTTGATCCACCAGAGCGGCTCACAGAGTCTCCTCGCTGCTTTAGGGCAAGGGGGGCTAAGTGGGGTCTTGTTGGAGGATGCCCACAGGTGAGGCTGCGGGGGGGGGGGGGTGGCTACAGGCCGATCGACCCAGTGCTTTTCGGCCGGAGGGCAAACACCCTCCCCCCTAGCCATTAGGCTAGCTGTAATCTCGGGCCCAGCAGTATAAACTACTGGTTTATACAGAACCTCTTGGGCAGACAAGACAGAGCCTGGCGTGAGGAACAAACCTAAACTGCCTTGTTTGCTGTTTTGTTAGAGAGGTATCCTACTGAAGAAAACATATTTGGGTGTTGATCTGAAACCTAACGTTTTATTACAGTTAACCACTGCCAGCCGAGTTTGGTTCGCATTTGTTACTGATTTGAGCTAGTTCGCTCCAAATCATCGATATTCATCTCAAGATATTCATCTAAGGTCGGATTCTGAAACCACACTATCCTCAACCCTCATCAGTCATTCATCGTCGGCAATGGAACGTTTTTTTTCCGTGCAGTTCCTTGGTTTAATATGTGGGAGCCGTAACCTTGGGGCGCTTTATCTGCTCGGTCAACATTCATTAGGGGCCCTCGGAGCCGTGCAGCGGGGGCCCCGCACCGGGCTCTGAAGTCCGCCATGCGCGGCTCCCCTTTATTAACAATTCCATGGCATGCCATCCCGGGGGACTTTGAAGTGGATTCACTGTGATTTCCTGTGAACCTGGATACATTTTATGGTTCATAATTAATTTCATATTGTTTGGACCATCATAACCCCCCCACCCCCGCAAACAGTAATATTCCATCTCAGACCGGCATGAGAATCTGCATTTTATCCGTCCCCACAGAAGTACTGTATACTCAAATATAAATACCGGTAATAAAAGAAATAAAAAAATTCTATTCATATAACTATAATGATAATTGATACTTAAAGGTTGAGTGATTTAAATTGCTGTTGCCACTAGTATTGAGGTTGCAGATTGCAACCAACTGAATCCCCCCCCCCCATCGGGTTAGTTTCCCACACCAATAAAATAATAACTAATGATGTAGCTGAATGTGACTGTGCACACATTTCCATTTAGAGAAAAAGGGACATTCATTTTTAATCGCACCAAGGTTGATTTTCACAGCTTTTTAGCCTGCGAATATCCAATCCCGTAGGGGCATCATTGTCCTTGTCACAATGGACACTGTGCATGTAGTAGGACGTGCCGGAGGTAACAGCCAATTTACGTTTCTCAAACACAGTCCTCTTTTTGCATCCATAGTGCTGCACTACATTCACAGACCTATCATCATCGCTATCTGTTATATGTATGGTAGATTCATCTGGATGCAGTTGGCACTACAAGCCCATACTTACTTGCGCCGCGGTACGTGACTATGTTGCCTTTGATAACATTGCGTTCCGCAGTGTTGAATTTACCCGAAAGAGTACAAGCCTACGTCTAACAATCGAACAGGGAACCCACCCAAAATTGTACATTTCCTTTGACTTTGATGTCCGCTTCAGAGAGGGTTATGTTTCTGGGATACGTAGTATAACCCTACGGTGTGTGGCTCATTTCAAATGCAACATCGCTCATTATAGCTGACACAACGACGGTGCTAGAAAATAACCACAAATAGGTCGTAGCCATGGGGATAACACTGCCCAACTCCTGACTACAACTCTGAGCCCGAAACACATTTTCTTAAAAATAAGGCTCAAACTAAGCTTTACGAAAAACAAAGCAATTCTCACTTTCATGGGATTATGCACCAATTAAAACATACTTCTGAGTGTTCCATTCCATTTCAAGTCTGTTCTGTTAGCTGCCACTCAATTCTACTCTCTGGCCTTTAGACCTTTAACACTGCCTGGAGCGGCTACAGGGAACACAGAGTTCCAAAACTAACCCCATCTAATCACGGACTCTCCCGTGAACCAGGAATCCCCCTCAGGTCCTCGCTCTCTCCCAACACTGCCGCTACTGAACCCTCATGAGGCCAGAGTCCAAGCGCTCTCCGCTCCTACCTTGTGCGGCGGTCAGGTGTGGGGGGTCCAGGCCCTCCCTGGGGAGGTGCTTGACATGGTCCACCGCCTGCCTGCGAAGGGGGCGCAGAGGCGCCGCCCCGCTCAACATGTCCAGCACCGCCTCTGAAAGGTCATCACGTGTCATCCGTGTGTGTGTGTGTGTGTGTGTGTGTGTGTGTGTGTGTGTGTCATCACGCTCTCACTATCGAAAAGCACGCGTGGAACAGACAATGCAGTCAGCGGCCCCCCCGGCGCCTCCTCGGCCGTCCTGCCCCTGGGGGGCTGGCGCTCACACCGTGTTGATATCAGATATCAGCACGGTGAGGAGAAGGGGATTCATGGGGACGGACGGGGAAGTGAGGCCGGGGAACCGTAGCAGCGGCAGACGGCCGCAGACCCAATCTGATGTGGCGGGAGGTAAACATGGTCCTCTGATAAAGGTGAACACGCAGCGCTTTATCTCCCGACGCATGCGGCGCTATCACAAGTCTTCCTGTTCGCCGCGGCCTGCATTGTTCTATTAGGTGTGGCGGTGGGTGGTGTGGAGGCGGTGGTGTCGAGGTGGGTGGTGTGGAGGTGGGTGGTGTGGAGGTGGGTGGTGTGGAGGTGGGTGGTGTGGAGGTGGGTGGTGTGGCGGTGGGTGGTGTGGAGGTGGTGGTGTGGAGGTGGTGGTGTGGAGGCGGTGGTGTGGAGGTGGTGGTGTGGAGGTGGTGGTGTGGAGGTGGTGGTGTGGAGGTGGTGGTGTGGAGGTGGTGGTGTGGAGGTGGTGGTGTGGAGGCGGTGGTGTGGAGGTGGTGGTGTGGAGGTGGTGGGTGGTGTGGCGGTGGGTGGTGTGGAGGTGGTGGTGTGGAGGCGGTGGTGTGGAGGCGGTGGTGTGGAGGTGGTGGTGTGGAGGTGGTGGTGTGGAGGTGGTGGGTGGTGTGGAGGCGGTGGTGTCGAGGTGGTGGGTGGTGTAGAGGTGGGTGGTGTGGAGGTGGGCGGTGTGGAGGTGGTGGTGTGGAGGTGGTGGTGTGGAGGCGGGTGGTGTGGAGGTGGTGGGGGTGGTGTTGAGGTGGTGGTGTGGAGGCGGGTGGTGTGGGGGTGGTGGTGAGGTGGTGGTGCTGTTACCTGGGGTCAACAGCAGGTGCTCGTGGCCCGACGCCGGGCGGTGTGGCCGGGGGACAGCCGGGAAGGAGGCGGAGGAGGGCAGGTCGGTGCAGCTGTGGCGGAGGGGGGGCGGCGGGGGCTGCGGGGGAGGGGTGGACTGGGGGGAGGGCCGGCCGTTGAGGTGACCCTCGACCGCTGCGACCGGGGGGAGTTAGGAGAGGAGAGAGAGAGAGAGAGGGAGGGCGAGGTGAGGTAGAGGGCAAGACCAGATTTCCTTTTCCTTTTTAAAGACGTTTGGGAACGTTGCAAATTAAAATTAATTAAAACGCCCCGTGGTGAATAAAATTAATGAGGCACGTTAAGTAGCCTGAGACGGATCAAACGAGCAGTGAAAAAAAGGAGATACTTGCTTGTGCACAACTGTGACACGCACTTAAAGCCGTGCAAAGTTTGCCACTTGATTTAAATCTCATCAGCACTTTCCTCTTCATCATCTTCAACATCATCCTCACCCACACAATCACCACCCTCGTCATCATCATCATCCTCACCCCCATCCTCCTCACCAACACCTTCATCACCATCCTCACCCCCACTAACACCATCACCATCCTCACCCCCACTAACACCATCACCATCCTCACCCCCACTAACACCATCACCATCCTCACCCCCACTAACACCATCACCATCCTCACCCCCACTAACACCATCACCATCCTCACCCCCACTAACACCATCACCATCCTCACCCCCACTAACACCATCACCATCCTCATCCACATCCAGTACCTTGAGGGGCCAGCAGGACGTCATAGTCTGAGGGGGTTCTGAGGTTGCGTTGGGGGCAGGGGGCGGCATGCACCGCTGCGGCTGCCGGCGGCGGGGGTCTGACCAGCTCGAAGGGCCCACCTGGAGACCAGTGAAGCAACAGTGAGGAACCCTGCTGCTCTACTGGGAACTGAGAGGCAATCAGAATCACCGGGCAATCATTTCAGCCAATCAAACAAAAACCCTCTCCTTTGGTTTCCTTTCTTGTACTTCTGTTCTATTGTCAGCGAATTGAAAGAGAACAGAAATACCTACAGAACAAAAGAAAGAAAGGTAGAATGAATGAAAGAAAGATAGAAAGAAGGAAAGAAAGAGCCTTATCGACTTGAAAACGCACAGTTGAAGGTGTGTTTCCCTAGACTTCCATAGTATTGTATACGAATGTGTACGTGATAGTAGACGTATATGACAGCAGTAATATACCGGCAGGAGGACTCACCATGCTCTGGAGGCTTGACCTTCCTCTCCTCAGAAGAAGAGGAGGAGGAGGAAGAGGAGGAGGAAGGAGGATCCGGGGACCCGTTCTCCCCATGCCTGCAAAGGAGAGAGACCAGAAGAGAAAGTAAGAGAGGAGTAAGAGAGGAGTAAGAGAGGAGTAAGAGAGGAGTAAGAGAGGAATAAGAGAGGAGTAAGAGAGGAGTAAGAGAGGAGTAAGCTCCACGCCAGGATGTGGCTGCTTCGACACAACGACACAATGACTAATAACTGGTCCAGGTTGCAGCACACATCGCAGGCCATGACCACATTTAACCTTCTGGTTCCACCACCCCCTGCTCCCAGAGTGCAGCGTGGGAGACGGCCTCCCCGGAGGTCTAGCCTACCTGCTGGGGGCCGATATGGAGATGCAGATAGGGGCTTGGCTGATACACAGGCTGGATGAGGGCACCTGGTACAGCATCTCTGGCCTCTCCGGGGGGCCCCGCTCTCTCTCCCTCTCCAGCCCGCCTCTGCTGAAGTGATTCTGGGGTCTGTGGTGTGACAGTGAACAGGACCGTTAAGACAGGTCACCAGACAGGTTCTTAGTTTATTATGTTTATCGCGGAGACGTTTGATATTGTTCCGTTTCCCGTGATCTCCGCGCAACTCGTGAACATTTTTCGCCCCCGAGTTTTGATTTTGGGGTTTTCATGAATATTGATCTGAGCAGTGATGCCCACTCATTGACTCTTTGTGACGCTCCTTCAACCTCTCCTTGACTAGCAGCCGCCAGCGAGCTGCGCCTGAACATGTTTAGGGAATACAAAACACAACTACGAGTCACTCTCTATTCACACTTCCAAGCTGCTATCTACTCAACTGTTGGCTTTGGCTTCGCCCCCGGAGAGAGAGAGAGAGAGTCAGAGTCAGATAGAGAGAGAGAGGAAAGATACAACGTCTGAGAGAATAAAAGCTGAAGAGCTTTTAAAGACTCACTGGAGAGAAAATATAAAATAGGATTCAGAGCGCCTGTGGGGTGCGTGGGTGTGAGCGTGTGCGTGTGTGTGTTTGTATTTGCGCGTGCGTGTGTGCATACATTCCTGTGTACGAAGCTGCACGTATCCCAGGTATGGAAGAGCATGTGTGTGCAAGTCAGCAGATAGCTTGTTTAGCTACAACGCTCTGTGTGTTCCAAATAATTGACACCCAAGACATAGTGGCTCGTTACTCATGAGCTCCTGACTAACTATCATAAAAACTGTTTACAAAAAAAGTATATATTTATTAATATTTATCAGGGTGCGAAATTAACAGGGCCACTTAAAACAAATGAAGCTCCCATTGAATTTGGGATGGCAGGGGCAACGTTTAATGAAATTGCCCTGGAAACGACCCAAAATACCCCCCCCCCCCCACCCCAAGGTTGATAAGCTAATGCCGAGTGACAGACCTCCCTCTCTGCTTCGCATCCTCTACACCAGCAGACACATAATCTAATTCATCAGGGGCTAAAAGCCTGTTAGACAGCCAGTCCTGTCTTTTCTTCCTCTTTCTTTTTCTAAACAGCTCCTTCCATCGGTGCCTCGATGCTGCATTAGCTCACTGAACAGACCTGCACTAGCATGCATACTCAAAAACGAACTGAAACACAGGCAAACTAAAAGGGCTGGACAAACATGCGGTCTCCATTGGCGGAATAATTCAGGCGCTGGACTTTAATAATTCATATACTCACCCCATTATTGCATGTAATTTTGACTTTTGGGAAAATTTGAACTGCATATATATCGTATTTTGGATCTGTTTATTTTGTCAGGTATATTATCAATCTTTACTCTCTGTATTATTTATCCCTATATATATAGATATATATAATTTTTGCCACACATTGCTTTACCTTTCTAGAGTAGTATGGCCTACATTGGTAGTTGCCGGTGACTTAGCCCTTCAGTGGGCCTGTCTGTGAGAGTTATTCTGTGCATCATACAATGAACACTTTTACTTGGTATTGATGCAACATTACAAAAAAGAGAGGAAAACAGTGCGCAAGGGCATGAGGAAATGCTGGAAGTCCAAGCGTGCGGTCGTGTTCTGTCATGGGGACCAGTGTGAAATTAAGTGTCATCTGGCTTCCGAGCCAGCGAGGCATGCCAGACATACATTTGGTAGGAAATGCATTTGTAGGATCCAAGAGCAATGTTATGAGTGTGCGGTCACAAAATCCCCCGGTTCGTATCTTTCAATCATATTCCTTTTAGTTTCGAGAAGATGTATGATTCACATAAAAAAAATATATATATTAATGTTGTTTTATAAATACCTACAAACATAACTCCTGAGCCAGAAAACACAACCTTATGTGCTGTTTTGTTCACGTAAAACATCTTCCTGCGTGATTCTATTTCTGGAGGTTTTAATGAATTCTAGGCACAGAGAAAAACAGTTGAGGAAACGGTGTTCTTGAATCATGCACTGAGCACTGACCTTTTGCAAAAACCTTTTTCAATTCATCTTCAAGGTGATAGACAGTCAAGCTGGTTTCCTGCTATTATTCTTTATGTACAAGGCCCCACAGTCGTGAACTGTTGCTTTCTGGCCCGTCTCTGTGTTTTGTGTGCGTGTGCACGTGTCTGAATGTCAGTATGTGCGTGTGTGTGCGTACATAAATATGTATATGTGTGTGTAGGTTGTGCTGAATGTGCAGATATGGGCATTTGTCATGGTGAATATGTTTGTGTGTCTGTGTGTCTGCCTGCGTGTGTGTGTTTATCTCCCTGAGAGAGTTGTGGTGAATTTTTGTGTGTGTGTGTGTGTGTGTGTGTGTGTGTGTGTTTACTTACTTATGGCTTGTGGGTGGCGAGTGTCTGGGGGGGAGAATGTCGTAGTCATCACTGATCTGGAAACCATTGGGGAAATGCTGCACACACACACACACACATACACACACACACACACACACACACACACACACACACACACACACACACACACACGCACACACACACACGCACACACACACACACACACACCACACATTCAGCCACACACACACACACACACACACACACACACACACACACACGCACACACACACCACACATTCAGCCACACACACACACACACACACACACAAACAGACACACACACATTCGACCACACAGACACACACACACACACACACACACACACACACACAAACAGACACGCACACATTCGGCCACACAGACACACACACACACACAGAGATGTTAGTATATTATTTTTGGAGAAAAGAGAAGTACTTTAAGAGAACTAGAGCACAAACGTATTGATCTGTTTGGACTGAGACTTCCTGTAAACAAAAGGTTTCCGGACAAAGGATGTCCACTCCGAAGACTTTATTATTGAAAGTAGAGGTACCATATAGTTATATGGTATGGCTAGATTCATTTAAACAAAGGGACAGAACACCCAAATTGCTTGTCTGGCAAATGTGGACCATCACAGGAATAACAAAGGACAGTAAAAAAAAGAGATTGATGTTAACATTGTGCAATAATCAACAAAAGATATATCAAAATAATGCATGCTCAATCACTTGCATGTTGAAGCACTTTGTAGAAGTTTTTTTCAATAAGTGCTATATAAACAAAGTCTATTTTTGTTACATGTATTCTAAAATAGACAATGTCAGCAGCCTTCACACAATTCTCCCAGAAATTACGAAATTGTTAGTTAGTTTGGCCGTTCACATGCCAGATGACCAAAAAACAACCCCAAACACACTAAGAGAAACTTATCCACCTCTAATTGCCTCAACGCCTCCCCTTGGGGGCGGGCAAAAGAGAGAGAGAAAATAGAGAAAAGAGAGAGAGAGAAAATAGAGAAAAGAGAGAGAGAGAGAGAGAGAGAGAGAGAGAGAGAGAGAGAGAGAGAGAGAGAGAGAGAGAGAGAGAGAGAGAGAGAGAGAGAGAGAGAGAGAGAGAGAGAGAGAGAGAGAGAGAGAGAGAGAGAGAGAGAGAGAGAGAGAGAGAGAGAGAGAGAGAGAGAGAGTGTAAGAGAGAGAGAGAGAGAGCAAAAGCGAGGGCGAAAGAGAGAGAAAAAGGGAGAGAGAGACAGTGAACGGGGGGAGGGAAAGGCGCTGCGAGCTGGGGGGGGGGGGGGGGAGAGCGCTGAGGTGTGATAGATAGGGCACCGTGTTATTTTTTTTTCTTTGGTTTCTTTCCACGCGAGAGATTAACATTAATCCGCGTCGGCATCCATATTCAGGAGAGGGGAGACTGAGGGCTGCAGTGTTAGTCAGCAGAGCGCGTCTGGCAGCCCCTGGGAGCAGGAATCCTCCCCGGGTAGAGCAAATCCACGCCCGCTAAGGGGGTTAACAATCGGCCGGGCTGTTATTTCTCTATTTTTTCTTGCATGTTTTTTGGAGTTGCAAAGTTAGCGTAGCAGACTAACTTTATCCTCACATTAAGGTCATGAATTCCCCGCCGCACTCCCCTTGTTTTTATCAAGAGCTCAAAACCGCTATGAGTTTTACCGCTAACAAATAACCTTGTCAAAGAAAGCAGGTATGGATTTTAGGCTAACATTGTTTTTCCATTCTGTATTAATTATACGGAGCCGGTCGAGTACATTTTATTTTTGTAGCCCCTGAATCACGACTGGAGTCTCAAAGGGCTTCACAGGCCATGTTTTATGACATCCAGCATTACCCTAGCCTCCTAAAGAGCAAAGCACCTTGAGGAGGAACTGAAAGCCAAATTATTAGCTGAAACAAATTATTAGCTGAAACATCAGACTAATGTGGCTGAAACTGAAAACTCCCTCCTTGCACAGCTTCTCTGTCTCTTTGTCAGACCTGACAGCCGCGGCTACTGCAGCTCCGGCATAAAGTGGACGCGACACACCGAATACAAATGGCTTCTCGGTTCTAAACTCGCCAGGGAGGGGGGCTGGTGGTGGGAGGGTGGGCGATGGGCCGGGGCCCTCTTTAAATCTCGTATAGATAACAAGGGCAGAGACTTTTCTTTGAAATGGAGGACAGTGTATCATCTAAGCCTACTCGCAGCACCAGAACAACACGGCGTCCATTGAAGCGAACACGGAAACAACAACCTCAGCAGCAGAAGAGGAAGTGGAAGAGCGAGGGGAGAGACAGACCTTGGAGACGTCGGGGGGGCCCGGGTGGTCCGCCCTGTGATGTGCTCGGCTCCCGCAGCCGAGGGGAAGCTCAGCGGTCGGCCGTTGAGGCCAAGGTGGGAGGGGGGCTTTGGGGCCGTGACCACGGCGGCGGTGACGAAGGAGGAGGAGGAGGAGGAGGAGGAGGAGGAGGAGGCGGAGGAGGAGGTAGAGCAGGAATGGTCACCCCCGTCGCTCTTTGTTGTGGGGGTCGCACGGGAGCGACAGGGGGTCCACTGGAGGGGCCGAGGGAGGAGGAGGAAGAGGAGGAGAGGGAGGCGAGGGAGGAAGGGCAGCAGCAGGAGGAGGACGAAGAGGAGGTGGAGGGGGCCAGCCAGGAGGAGGCGGGACTCGGAAGGGGTGGGGATGGGGTCGCTCGGGGGGAGGTGGCGGGGGCGGGTCCCGCTGGGGGGGCGGAGGCGCGGGGAGGGGCTTGTCCTGCTTCCTGGACATGCCTGGAGACGACTGGAGAGAGAGAGAGAGAGAGAGAGACAGCTGTTTATGTTTGTCCACCACTGCGACCGACCGGGGGACATAAGAGAGAGCAGGAGAGAGAGAGAGAGAGAGAGAGAGAGAGCGAGAGAGAGAGAGAGAGAGGAGAGAGAGAGAGAGAGAGAGAGAGAGAGAGAGAGAGGAGAGAGAGAGAGAGAGAGAGAAAGAGAGAGAGAGAGAGAGAGAGAGAGAGAGAGAGAGAGAGAGAGAGAGAGAGTCAGACAGACGGAGAGACAGAGACAGAGAGAGAGACCGTCTGAACAGACCTTTGGCGAGGCGGTGGGCTGGCGGAGGCGAGCGGCCGGCCCCCTTCTGGATCAGGTCCAGGCGGGGGGGTACGGGGGGCAGGCCCAGGTGCTGGACCCCGTAGAGGCCCACGTCGGAGCAGCCCCCCCCAGAGGCGGCGGCGTGGGCCTTCCTGCGCTGGCTCAGGGGGGAGGAGGTGGGGGACACCATGGGGGAGTTCTGCCGCTCCGCACAGTGCTGGAGGGGGGGTGGAGGGGCAGGGCAGCGGGGTGAGGGTGGGGGGGTCGACTCACACTTGGTTCGATTCCTCAGTGTCCAGAGGTGGGACATCCTTGAGACACCATGCCTCAGCCCAACCCGCGTGTATCGGAGTTCACTGCAGGCTGCCTCGAATGCTTTTTGAATACTTCATGAAGGTACAGCACAAATCGGATCATTTAGTACCAATGGACCATTCATTTTTCAAGGTTATTTAAAGCTAAATAAAAAAAAACGATTCAAAGCCCCATTGTTGAAGACCCAGCTGGGCACCTCTGTTGATTTGTAATGATTGCATGGAACTTGTAAGAGTGAGGCGGTGTATGACGGCAGCGTGTACGGTTACAAAGCTTTCCTAAGCTACCATCGTGAGTCAGAGTGAGTTTTTACTTGCAACAAATTGCCCCTCACGCGTGACGAGAGGCACACTATTCTCCCTCGATGTGCGACTCTGACGTTTGACTCCGACTTCAAGTCACCCCGATTCCCATCCATATTCATCATTCACCCACTATCAACCATCTGTCCGTCTTCATTTACGTTCATTACTTCAACCGCTCCCGCCCCGGGTGAGGTGACACAGGGCTGTGGTTAAACATCTACGTGCCCTGAAGTAAAATAAAACCACCTCGACTTTGGGTACGATCCTGTCCAACCCCTGTCCCACGGAGACGGAGCAGTAGAGCAGCGTTTCAGTCCTCCCGCCTCGTCTGGAACGCAGAACCTTCCGAGTGACACATCGAGTAATGATGGGGCTTTTCCTGGCAAGGGGATTGATTTGACTGAGGGGCGGAGGAGGAGAAGTTGGGTGGGGGCGGCCGTCTGCTTGGCAGGCGCCGTCTCGTCTCTGATAAGAACATCTCTCCCAGACGTCTTCATTAGTCGGCTAATAGAAATTCTGTT
>NC_082388.1:17908437-17941189 GCF_031168955.1 Gadus macrocephalus | reverse complement strand
CGCGCACGTCCCTCATGCGCGCCCACCCAGGTGAATGTGCACGGAAGAGTGTGCACGTTCTCCACGATAAAAGGCACGATGTGGCCGCATGTGACTGTGAGGCAAGTAGGAGAGGGCCAGACCTCGTAGCTCCTGATGTGTGTGTGTGTGTGTGTGTGTGTGTGTGTGTGTGTGTGTGTGTGTGTGTGTGTGTGTGTGTGTGTGTGTGTGTGTGTGTGTGTGTGTGTGTGTGTGTGTGTGTTTGAGTGTGAGTGTGTGTATGTAGGAGAGTGACTTGTGTGTGTGTTTGTGTGTGTGTGTCTCATGATTGGAATATAAAAGGGATTTTGGAGGAGAGAGTTCTGTTACAACATCTCCCTGACTGGATGGAGGGGAGGGATGGAGGGATGGAGGGATGGGGTGGTGCTGGTGGTGGTGGTGGTGGTGCTGGTGGTGCTGGTGGTGGTGGTGCTGGTGGTGGTGGTGCTGGCAATCAAAGCCAGACCATGTTTACTCAGAACAAAGGCTGCAATTGAAGACGCACATGTGGTTGGGACGGTGAGGGTGTGTGTGTGGGGGGGGGGGGGGGGGGGGGTGGCTTGGCGGGTCGTGGGGGCAGAGGGTGTTTGAAACAAGATCCTAACAAGGCCAGAGATGGGAAGGAGTGGGAGGTTAAAAGAGAGGTGGTTGAAGCCAACACACACACACACACACACCACACACACACACACACACACACACACAATTACATTACAGGCCAAAGGCATGACTAAGCAATACGGGAAGACATTCTTTAGCGACACAAATAACAATGCCCCCCCCTCTCCTTTTGTTTTGTTGGCATTGATTGGCTCCCTGACATGTCTGCCATGGTTTGACCACCAGCAGCAGCTTGAGAGCAACTTCATCAGACACATTACAACAAAATCATGGCCTCGTTGGCCGTTACCAGATTTGTAAAGATATTGACGCATGACTTGGCGACGTGGTGGCGGCTTGCGGTGAGATCTAGTTCCTGTTACTGTAAGTCTCATCTGGGATCAAGCAGCCCTACTCTTCTATAGCGGAACAGGACTGCACAAGCTAAGCCTTGTATGCATTTTGTCATGGTGATATTCTACCAGAGAGAAACTGTTTCAAGAAAGGCCTTTTTTTTAAGATTGAAATGCTTTTATGATATAGTGAGATAGACAGGGAGGTTTGGGAGATAGAGGAGAGGACAAGCAGCAAAGGAACACAGGCAGGAATTGAACCCGGGTTTGCTACGATCACGACTGAGCCTTAATGGTACACACGCTACCTGATGGGCCCAACGGGGAACCATCCGGAAGGACTTTAATTGTATAAACTATATTATCTACCCGTCAACAATGGTATTGATTGAAACATTTCAAACACCTTCTAAGAACGCCGATGTCTGATGATTCCGATGATTAATGTTGTTAATGTCAATCACGCGGTTACAGGTCACCGCCTCCAGCAGCACGATTGGTTTATATGCGACGAAAGACGAAAGTGAAACGTCATCCAGATCATATCATAGCGCCTATCAGACTTTAGACTTTAGACTTCTGATTTGTGCGACCACATTATGCCAAAACCCAACGGACAGTGTTTAAACCAGGTCAGAGCGGATTGGCCAAGGGATGCTTTGTCGCCGTCTTCTACTTATTGAGCTCCTGATAAAAGTATAGAAATAGAATAAGGTAAAAATAGAAGAAAGAAAAAATAAGGTAAATCGTATATCATCGCGACACACTCATGTTCCACACCTGGAACGATGCTTTGAGGGGTTTGAGGCATGCCTCATTTGTTACTGAGCCCCACTTAGAACTTTGAACCCACCAATGATGGAGATGGGGGAGATGGGGGAGGGGTCAAAGATCAAACGGGATCAAACAGCGTCATTACCGAGAACAGGATGTGGAACAAACCCACATCAGCGGCCAGCTGGTCCTCACTGAGCGAGCGTTAGGGTGAGGGAGGGGCCAAGAGTCGATATAGGCTACCCTCGCTCTATGTATAGAGAGACAGAGACGTAGGGGGGGGGGGGGGCGTAGAGATGTAGAGAGGGAGACAGAAAAATGGAGAGAGACACAGAGAGATGGAAAGAGTGAGATGGTAAAGGAGAGAGAGATGGAAAGAGAGCAATAGAGACAGAGAATGAGAGAGAGAGAGAGAGACAGAGAGAGAGAGAGAGAGAGAGAGAGGGAGAGACAGACAGAGAGAGAGAGAGAGAGAGAGAGAGAGAGAGAGAGAGAGAGAGAGAGAGAGAGAGAGAGAGAGAGACAGAGAGACAGAGACAAAGAAAGAGATAGAAGGAGGCAGAGAGGTGTAGAGGGTGAGAGACAGAGAGAAAGAGAAAGAGAGAGAGAGAGCGGGGGAAGGACTGAGTACATGAGAGAGAGGAGATGAAAGAGGGAGAGAGAGAGACGGTGAGTGACAAAGAAACCGAGAGACGGGGGAGCGCACGAGAGAGAAAGAGAGAGCAAGAGAGCCCCCTCTCACAGGGTACCACCTGGTCGGGTGACTCACAGAATCCTGAAGCAGGAGAAAACAGTAACTTGGTCATACCTTCTCACCCACGCACTGACACACACACACACACGCACATACACACCACTGGTTCAACACCCACTCCCAGCCAGTGGGAGCCCAGTGAACCCCTGTAGCAGCGGGGGGCAGGGCTTTCGTGGGCCCCTTACCAAAACAGGAAGCGTGACAGAGAAACAAAACTCTGTTTGTGTGGGCGTGACTGACATCCACTCTTGTGAGGAGGTTTACAGACACGAGAACAGCTCACACACCCTCTCTCTCACATACACACAGACAAACACTTCACCTCTTCTGCATGACGGCTGGAAATCATGACAATCTCATAAAAGCAGTAAAATCACACACTGTTGCCAACCTGTGTGTGTGTATTTGTTTGTGTATGTATGTTTATGTGTATACTGTATGAGTTTGTGTGTGCGTGCACGTGTGTGTGTGTGTGTGTGTGTGTGTGTGTGTGTGTGTGTGTGTGTGTGTGTGTGTGTGTGTGTGTGTGTGTGTACATGACATCACTGCCATTGGCTCGTGTGGCACATTGTTGTGTTGCGATGAAAGCGAAGGGAACATTAAAAAAACGAATGTTTTTTTTCGGCTCAGTTTAGTAATTTTGACTAGGGCTGTAACACTTTGGCCAACTGCCAAAATAACCTTGCTATAGAGCCAGGGCTGGGAGAGCCAGCACACTGCCAGGCTTGCCTACCACTGAGGGAGTGCGTGCTAGTGCGTGTGCACGTGTTTGTGTGTGTGTGTGTTTGTGTCTGTGTACTTGCTGCTCCATCCGCCTTAAGGAACTTTTGTTACACTCTGCTCAGAATCAAACAACACAATCCATTCAGCAAATCACTCCTGGGGGGGGGGGGGGGAATGAATTCCAAAATACAAGCCCTCTCTTTGATAATCATCTTTCACTTTTATGGCCATGAAACAAAGGGACAACCTTCGACCAGAGCTCTTTCTCCTGCTAACCTAAGATTTCATACTCACGAACAAACCGACTTGGGCACATTAGGGCATTAGTGTTGTTGGTTGTTGGTGGGGGGGGGGGGGGGGGGGGAGAGAAAGATAGAGAGATATAGAGGAAGAGCTCTTTCACGGGCCGATTGAAACGCAGATAGCCCGGCCAACCAGAGGAGAACGGGATCAAGGAGACAGGAGAGTGGAGTAGATGAGAGAGCTGGGTGGATGGAAGGAGAGATAGAGAGGGAGAGAGAGAGAGAGAGAGAGAGAGGGATAGAGCGAGAGAGAGAGACATGGCAGGAGACGGGACAGATCTCTGGATTCGTCAAGCGACTCATTAGGCGCGTGCTAATTACTGACATGCTCCAGGGTCACAGTCTCTTTCAATAGACGTGCTCATATCAGCACGAATGCACACAAACACACACACACAAACATACATGACAAACACACACACACGCAAATACACTGAACCCCCCCTCACACTCACACACACACACACACACATACACACACACTCACCTCACAAACACACACACATGCATGCACGCATACAGGCGAGCCCAGACACACACACGTTCTAGTTTTTCACTTCCGTCCCAAATTGATATATGGAATCTGATTAGGACAGACGCAAAGACTCATGGGAGAGAGAGGCAGGCAGACAGGGATGAATGGAGCTGTGGAGGAGCCCCACAGCTCCACAGCTCTGCACTCTGAATGCTGAATACAACAGTGTTTCCATGACACACAAGATGCATGTTTAATAGCCTTTTTACATTATTTTCATCATTGGCAGGATGCGATGCACGTCTTTGTGTCTGCACATGGGTCGTCCAGGGAGTTAAGCTCACAACTTTTCGCCTGGGAGTCGAACATCCCCCATCAGCTCATATATTGCATGTGCTTAAAATAAAACACTGCAAGATGCTTTGGATAAAGAGTCTACTTTATGAATGTACTAATAAAACGCGTGCCTGAAATGTCGGGAAAGGCGAGGTTTGGTAGGATTCAAAGTGTAGTCAAAGCAACATGGGAGATATATATATACGAAGCTGAAGAATTAGAGGAAGTGCGAATTGAATTGTTGTGTTGCAGCGATAACAAGCATAAAGCATTTGTCACACTAAGGACCCAGCGGCTCTATTCAAACGGATACAAGTCTGAAAAATGTGCATGTTTTAGCATTCAATATTTATGGGAAGTAGTTTGTAGTTGGAGGCGATGTTCAAATTGGCTCACTTGGTCCCTTATTCCCTCTATAGTGAACAACATATAGTACACTATTTAAAGAATACCTTTAGGGGGAATTGGAACACTAATTGTGGCTTGCAAATCCATTGCTGTAAGGTGTATGGGCCTCACAGACAAGCTGAACAAGGGTCATCAATCATAAGTCCTACGTGACAGGTTACCTTCCTTGGAGACGACCTAGCCAAAAGCAGCTGTAATGTTATTGCGTGAAAAGTTGCCTCACAATCACTGTGCAAAAAATAGAGCAGAATGATGTTTGTTTTGGGGAAAAATCTACAATCGTACGTCTTGTAACTGGCACTCGTTTTGAATGAGGGACCATTTGGAACACGTTTTAAATATTATTAAGTAATTCAAAGTGTATTACATGATCCGAAGCTAGTAAGCAGCAGCTACTGCAACTCTGCAAGTCAATGAGGCTTACGGGAAATCTCGCGCTAACCTAGCGTGCTCCCCTTCTAGACGCACAATAAAAAATGTGGAATTCAACAAATCGTCTGAATCTGGATAAGAGAGGTGAACGCCAATTTACAGATACCTCGGCGTGTCCCCTTGAGACCCATAATGCACCAGGAAAATAAGTGTACAACGGAGCACGTATTGGGCCCAAGTGGACCGGGAGTGTCCACGGCCTGCTGTGGAGGGTGGGTCCCCCTTCAGCTTACCTGCCAGGCGGTGAGGCAGGAGGTGCACATCAGGTGACCGCAGGGCTCAATCTTCACGTCCTTGTCGTTCTCTGCACAGATCTTACACAGCTGGAAGGTGGAGCCCATCTCGCAGTACAGCTCATACTGCTCCTGTTGGGGGAGAAGGGAGCATTGACACACACTGTAAAGAAGCCTGCTTTACCGGTCTACGGTGCTTGTTTGAATAGCCCGTTTTGTGATTTGCTGCAGTTTGATTTGATTCGATTTTGGTGAACTTTGACCGCACTGTTGTCTGAAACTGCGTTGTTGGCTGCTGCTGCCTACCTTGACCAGGGCACCCTTGAAAACTTTAACACATTACATTTTTAATCAAAGTATCTTTTCTCTTGTTATAAAGTAAATAAAGGTTAAATAAATAAACCTATGAATTATAATATGCATGCACAACACCCGCATGCACACACGTACCCACACACACACAAAAGGAAGAAAATAATTACCAGATGCAGTGAGTGAGTCATCCGTTGACTCTGATAATTCTGTCAACAATCCTGCCTACGTTCACGGCGCATGTGCCTGGGCACAGATGGTTCTTATTGAACAGTGACGCAACTGCGGGCCCAGGTTCTCTGCCTGCGCTATGAGTGTGTGTGTGTGTGTGTGTGTGTGTGTGTGTGTGTGTGTGTGTGTGTGTGTGTGTGTGTGTGTGTGTGTGTGTGTGTGTGTGTGTGTGTGTGTGTGTGTGTGTGTGTGTGTGTGTGTGTGTGTGTGTGTGTGTGTGTGATGACCACCTGAGTGACTTTGATGTGGTCGTGTGGCGTGGGCTCACACAGGTCACTGAGGTCTGGGTTGTAGCTGCGGCCGTCTGGGAACAAATAACTGCAGGAGACAAGTGATTCAGAGGGGGCTGAATGTTCACTCAAACATCCAACGTGTGCACACAGCTCAATATGTTCCTTGCAGTGGCATCTGTTATGGCTTGATAGTAAATAGCAATAATATTGAGCTACAGTGTTGCAGATTGTGTGTGTAAGGAGTATTGAGCGTTTCGGCATTCTGTGTATTAATTCAACTTTATGTCATCCTGCCGTTACCTAACAGACGTTCCCGGAGAACACTCATGACAACATCATTGGACAAAATAATTAGAAAGACTCTGCCGACAGCAGAACCAGGATGGATGGTTTCCATTGCTTTTAATGATCGTGTTTAGTTTTATTGAGCCAGACATGGCTGAAATAAGTAAAACAAAATTTAGAGGAATGATATCTCAATACAATCAATAATGGCAAAAATTGCTGACAAAGACTGGATGTAAACAGCCAACAACAAAACATACCAGCATGAAAGGCAGAAAGGCTCAAAGAGTTCCCTGCTCGCATATAGAACTAAACTAGAAAAAAATGAAACAAAACAAAACTGAAAAGTTTTTCATTTTGGGAATTACTTTTCCTTTACGTTGGTCTTGTGCCTTTCAAACACATTTTAGGAGGAAGGCCTATGCATATCAGTGTGGCCTGTCAGTCATGACCACCAATTTGCCCCTGGCCGAGAGTCGAGGACAACTGGATCAATGGGATGGAGTGAAACGTGGAGTGATGCAGTGTGGGCCTGACTGCGGGTGTGAGCGCGTGTGTGCGTGTGAGCGCGTGTGTGCGTGCGTAGTGTGTGTGCGTGCGTCACATACAAGCCCTCCCTGTAGCCGTCAATAAGGGCCTGGAACAGTGGCTTGTTGTTCGGGATGGTCTGCAGGATGTTCCCATCGTTGGTCACGTAGCCGATGGCCCACTGGCCCAGCCGCGTACAGCTCAGTCTGAAGATGTAGCTGGATATACACACACAAACACAATCAGTCAAAATAACGCTAATAATAATAATTATTATTTTCTTGTCATTTCGCTTGCTCACAAAAGGCTTTGGTAACCTGACAATTTATAGCAGGGTAGTGGGTACTAATGTTTGTATCTAAATACATGACTACATTTTAATATGTTTCATGAAGGAGCAGGTAGGGGGGGGGGGGGGTTAGACTTTGCTCAAAGACGCCTACAGGCAGACTTCAGAGGCTTGGGGTTTGGACCCAGAACCTTTTGGTCTCTAACCACTACTAGACTATCCTGGAGCCGTTCATGTTACTCTGCTAGTACAGAGGTCTGTTGGTTCCATGGGGTCTGGACATCGTGTTACAGGGTGGAGCGTGAAGCAAAAGGGGCTAATGGTGTCATCAATTGAAGCCAACCTTCATGATAACATGAGATGGAGATTTAATCTAGTTAAGGAAAATGGTAGCAACACTTTGCAATATGGGCACATTCATTAACCACTAATTTGTATTCGTTTATCAGTCATAAGCAAGTGTTATTGACAGCTAACTGTCTAGTAATCATTCAGGTTTACTAATGGTGTTCATGCTAACTATGGTATTAATTCATACATTATTTAATAGGGCTAGGGTTAGGGTTAATTCAATCCATAAACACTAACACTAACCCAAACCCCTATGCAAAGGCTATATAATAATAAATTCCTGCATTTGCTAATGTTTATTAATGCTGCCATCAATTTCTGAAAAAAACGAGACCCTAAGAAGGTGAATCTTAACAGAAATACATATTTTATTTCCTAAAAACAAGTTCATCGCAAATGTCGTGCTCATTTTAGTTGAACCTCCACGGTATCGTGTCAATACCATTCAAACCTGAGCTGGCACGACACATTCTTTCAGAGGAAGTCATAAGAGAAGACCATCTCTAATTGTGAAAGCATCTTTGGCTGCTAGAGTTTGAAACCCCTATGTGAGTGCGGCTGTGTGGTGAAGCCACCTCATTGGGGGCTGCTGCCTCCTTGGAACTCTGTACGAACGTTCCGCTTGTCAACCGGAAAGTCACGTATACTTGCGTCTCCAGTGAATAAAACCAGCTGTGAAGATAGTGGTCTTCTATTCCGAGAGGTGGTCGAGAGGTGGCTGTTGAATGAACGTGTGTGCCTGGAACTTGCAGCTCATCATCAACGACTGATCTAACCACACACACACACCCACTCGCATCATCACCAGGAAAGTCAGAGTGTGTGTTTGTTCCCCTATGTTGGTTCATGACTGGTGTCTTAAGAATCTGTATTCTTCATGACTGGGGTATGCCTATGATGATTCATAATTGTATTAGCCACCTACCTGTTATTTCAGACCTCCCTCAATACGCTGCTTAGAAACGTTTCATGCGTTGATGAGTCAGTTATTAAGTATGTCAGCATGTGTAAAGGTTAAGGATAACTGGCCTTCAATAAGTTTAACCTTCAACGTTTTTGGAGAGATTTTGTAACAAGAGATTATGTGCTTCATTGAGTTGTCTGTGCCTGTGAAATATTGACCACTCTGTTTCAAACACTGTGGGAACATGGGATCAGATTCCCTAGCAATTCTGTTCAAATTATTCATTAATGGGTTAGGTTTAGGGGTCATTCAACCGAAACATCCTTGGTAATGCAAGCCCAAAAACGCATATATACCCCCCCCCACACACACACACACACACACACACACACACACACACACACACACACACACACACACACACACACACACACACACACACACACACACACACACACACACACACACACACACACACACACACACACACACTCTGACGCAAGCCGAAATGAACACCTCACCTTCCGGGCTTGTTGATGTACTTGTGCAGCCGGGCCTTGACTTCGTCGTAAGTGAGGAACGCCATGTAGCCCGGGTGAGTCACCGCCAGGAAATTCCAGTTCCTCAAGATGGACCCCCAAGGCTGGGAAGGTGACATGGAGAGAGGGTTAGGAGGACACACGACGCAGACATTTACACATGAGCTCGCTAGTTTGTAAACAGCACGTACACAGCTGTCCCGGGCGGAATGGCAGCAAAGCTAGCCACAAACATACATACAAACACACACACACACACACACACGATGAGAGAATGTTTGCATTTTTGCTAACAAACTTCGATCCATTTTGTGGACCCACATATCCCTGGAGAATGTTTCTGTGTGGAGGAGGGTGGGGGTCGGCAAGGGAGAACTGGGGGGGCTGATCCTAGTTAATCCTGGGGGCAGCCTCTTTAGGAGGCCAGATAACCCCACACACCTTGTGTCGTCACACTATTTTTAACAAGGTCACGCAATGGATGTACGATGCACACATATGCCGATGCTATTTTTAAGATGGTTAGAACCTGATGTGATTCACATCACGGCAATATCTCTAGGTTTTTTAACCTTAAAAAACGTGCAAGGATGAAGGGATGTCTTTGATCAAGCTTGTGTCTGAAGATAGCGGATGCGTCTTCCTTGATCTTGTTAGTAGCGATCTATCAGAAAAACAGCTTGGTCGGTTGGCGGGTTTAGGGGTTTGACAGCCTTTCCAGCGTTTCCGTTTGGAACCCCTCGTGTTCACCTTATTCATCGTCAGGATATTTCATGTTTTTCGTCCCACGTTTCCTGACCACTGAATCACTCCAGATCAAGGGAAGACCCATGTCGGCATCAGAGTGTGCGTTTGTGTGTATCAGCCTAGACTTGGATTGATATCCCCTTTCCTAAAGTCAATCAAATCGCCGTTCCAACCCCACCAATCCAGGTCCTTCTACTATGCTCCCTTTTCACTTGAGGGAACGTTAATGCTGTTTGGCGTACTTCAAATTTAAGTCGACAGCTATAATTGCTGCCCTGGGAATGCTCTTCTGTACAAACACACACATTTGGAGCAGTCTGCAATCACATTGAAGTTGGTAGAAAAAAAGGAAAACTTATTTTCTATTTCGCTCATGGCCACAATGTAATACTGTTGATCCAAACAGACTAAAGAGAGCAGGGGATCCTGCCAAAGCACAAGCGCGCATGCTGAGGGGCCCCCAGCCGCCCACACACACACACATACATCTTGAAGCCACATGGGCCAGCAATCTGTCAAGGGCCGGACAAAAAACTAGACTCTTATAAAAGGATACAAATTTGAAAAAATCAAAAATAAAAACAAACCAAAACGCACATCCAAAAACCCAGAGCAAATATTTCAAAAATATCCAAAGCAGCAGGGGAAGTAGGAGGGGAACACACACACACATACACACAAAAACAGACAAACACATTCACATGCAAACACACACTTCTTTAACGAACGCCTCTGAGGGAAAATGACATCTGCAGGCTTATTTTTTTCTTGTGTTCAATTGGTTCCGGGAAGGCACTAGTGGCACCTTGGCCGGTATTTTGAGGTATAGGGAGGTTAAGAAGCAACAACAAGCTGAGTCTTGAAGCGCTGAATCTGTTATCTGGGACAGCGTGGAGGGTGGGTGAGATGGCACGTAAATCTAACAGCAGGTGATCGAAGTGCACGTTATGACTGCTAATAAATCGCCACTGTGGTTGGGTTAGTGTGTGTGTGTGTGTGTGTGTGTGTGTGTGTGTGTGTGTGTGTGTGTGTGTGTGTGTGTGTGTGTGTGTGTGTGTGTGTGTGTGTGTGTGTGTGTGTGTGTGTGTGTGTGAACAGTTGGTCAGAGCCAAATGCTATCCGGCACGATACCAAGAAAATAAAACAAAAGAACGAGCATGAAAGAAGACGAGTCTGCTCTCGAAAGCCATGGGTTATTAATTCACGTCTCACATTAATCATCCAGGGAAATTATTTTGAAAAGAATCCATTTCAAAGGGAATGTGTTTATGTTGACGATAAAGAGGACAAAATAAGTCATTATACATGAACAAAATGTAAGAAACATGAACTAAAGAAATACAAACAATAACGATGTTTCTGAAGCTGTGCCGAACCGACCTGGAAGAGGCGTGTGAAGATGTCGAACTCGAACACGGAGATGTAGTCGTTGCACGTGAGGTCGATGGTGGACTTGAGGGCCATGGCCTCCAGCCCGGAGCTGATGAGATGCACTTCGTGAAGGCACTGTCGGAAGACCTTCCATGGCACTATCGTCCTGCAGGAGAGACAGAGGTCCGGGACGTGGGTCAGTAATCAAATAGTAATCAGTCTACCCTCTTCGTTCCGTCCATCGAAAAACGAACCGTGTCTTTCTTTGTGACACATGGTGGCCCTCCCGGAAAATCAGCTAAATTTTGCAATATCCACAATCAAACCGTAATTGTACTTCATTATTAATATCAGTCTCCAATAGTAACCATTTCTGTTTGGTTTGTTTTCTCTTTGGGGTAAAAAAAGCCCTGTAGCCCTAACAATTGTCACGCGAATACATGATACGAGTCATTCCATTCATACTCTGGTTGGCAGATGCGGTGACAGTGAAACAAGCTTTCCATTGCCATTGAGGAACCGGTGATGTGATTAACTAAGGAGGTAGTCAGACAATAAAGGGGAGAAACGTTGCTATCTTCGTACCAGGTGGAACAATATGAGTATGAATGTGAAACTGGCGGCCTACAGCCTCATCCAACAAGGGGTGCTCATTATGAGCAAAACGTGCCATAATTCATGCTAATTAAGGCACACAGTAAATTTATGTAGTTTTGGTTCGACCCTGACTGTTATAAATGTTACAAGTATTGACATAAGAATAAGCTCAACGCGTTCTATAATAAAACATAGAACTCTGAATACTGGATAAGGAAAACTATTTAGTGATTTTTCAATAGGAATCAACCAGACTGAAATAGCCCTGCGTTAAGTTTCCACTTCCGTTGCCGTACACAAACTTTTGGAGGTGTCGACAGAGAAACAAAACAAAACAATCCAGGACAAATATGGACTGTACTGCACACTGAGCACCGAGAGAATGGTGAGCTGTTGTCAACACTGGCATGCTTATGAATGTGTGTGTGTGTGTGTGTGTGTGTGTGTGTGTGTGTGTGTGTGTGTGTGTGTGTGTGTGTGTGTGTGTGTGTGTGTGTGTGTGTGTGTGTGTGTGTGTGTGTGTGTGTGTGTGTGTCTGAATGTTTGTGTGTGCACAAACGACCGGAAGGACTGAAGTAGTGCCTTCTCATGGGTTCTACTGCTAATTGAGGGGACAAAGAGTATCTGTGCGTAGCATTGGATTTCAGCAGGGTGTGGCTGGCGGATGTGTTTGTGTGTGTACGTGTGCGTGTGTCGGTGCACAGCATGTGTAACTGCCCTCTTTGCAAAATAAGCATTACCACACACACACACACACACACACACACACACACACACACACACACACACACACACACACACACACACACACACACACACACACACACACACACCCTCGTTACCTTCCTTTCCTCCGGGAATCATATTCCGAGTGCGGCAGAACGTTTTGTGTGGCCCCTATGGACCACTAGCGAGCTTGGGGTCAGACAGCCGTGTTTACACAAGAAATACAAGCACAACAACCACTAAAAACATTTGGGTCACAGTACTTGTCTCCGAAGAATCTCCTCCAGAACTCTGCGGCGTCGGCCTTGGTGATGCGGAAGGTGTCGCCCTGGAAGTGTCCCCCGGGGAAGATGGCTTTGATCTCCGCCAGCATGTGGCTGAAGATCAGGGACAGTTTGGTCAGGTTTCTCCTGCAGAACCACAGAAAAGACAACAAGAACCACACACAGAGCATGACCGTTAAATTAATGAGCTCTGGTGCTCTTCTCCAATGCTTTTAAAAAATAAAAATGAATGGATTTTATGTCATGCAAACATCGTTATGCAAAAAAAGAAAGAAAAAGAGAAAAATACATCAATAAGCCTAAGACCTGCAATGTCAAAATCACCCAAAAATGACAATCCTTTCCAACGAATCATTTCAAGTTGCATATCAACAATATCTTCCCCTATGTGTCAACAGTTGGTGCCAGACTTCAACGCCTGCTGTCAACATGAAGACACGAAGAAAAGTGTTTATAATATACAGTAAATATTTAAAAACTGCATTTTTCCCCTACCTAATAATCAAGGCAGAGGCAGGCTTTGATCTGTTTAGCCATACGTCTTGCTTGGCCTGGGGGTAGGAGAGGATTAGCATTGTTGCCGTTTAGACCCATACAGCATGGGACGTGTTATCTTACAGTATTATTCGCATACAGAGATGCAGAGCCCAATTCTTTGATCTTCAAGGGATTTAGCAAAGGATGTGCCCAGCATTAATTGTTTTGGCAGTTGTCTGCTTATTTCTTGATTTTTTTTTCACCAGGGTAGGAGAAGGGAATATTGTTGATTCCCTCATCCCACTGCTTTGGGCGCTGGGATTTGTCGAGCTCCCAGAGATAAGAAAACAGGCAGCTAGACACACACAAACACGCGCGTGCACGCAGAGACTAACAGACAGACAGCGGAAGAGAGCGCACAAGCAAGGCAGACGGGGTGACTTTGCCCAAGGTGTGCATGAATGGAACAAAGGGAGAATACGGGCTGCGGGGTCCTGATAACCAGCTTTGGGAGGGCAGTGTGTGTGCACACACACATGTGCACGGCGTACGACTCACACCTTGAGCACAACTTCGGACCGGCAACTTTTGGATTCTCGAATCCTTGAAAAGCCGAAAAAACAAAAACAAAGGAAGGGTGTTCGTCGGCAAGTAAAAAATAAAAAGTGTGTCTCAATCATGCAGAAAACTTTTAGCTCACTTAAACGCTACTTCCAGTCTAAATCACTCCGCATTTGGCTTGGAGGAATATAATCTGGAACATGTTGGAAGAACTTCCGAAATCACACACAAGGATACAAGTGTTGTGGATTGGGAAACAGCCAATTATGTTAATATTATCCTGTGTTGTGCCAGATCTCCACAGTAGGTCTTGATGGTCCTTAACCACATTCTGGCTATGGTATTTTAGCGTGTGCTAACGCGTTGGTTTGTTTGTAGTATCAGCATTATGCAGGGTATTCTGAAGTCTGTGTTATGCGTCTCCAACACTCTTCAAATGTAGGACACGTCATCAAAAACCACGGAATTTAACTTTGACTTGTAACTTCTACAGCAGAATCCATGTTAATGTGGTGGTATTTGTCTATTGAACAAAAATGATGACAGAAGAACCCCTATTTGGCCAAAAGTCAGAATCCGACACAGTGAGTCAGAATCGGAGCACCAATGAGTCAGAATCCAAGAACAATGATAGCAAACAAACTGCAAAGAGTTTGGCAGACCGGACCATTTCGACGGCATCTCATCGCAGCCTGCAGAAGGAATTAAAATGTTTAAATTCAACCAGCAGAAAGATTTGCAACAGGTCATAGCTTTCGGCACATTTTAAATGAAAGTGCCAAGTTATGCATCGCCATGTTGTCCAAAAAATGTCCCTGACAATCAGCAAGCGCTCGAGGCAGGCTCCTTATCCTTCTGCTCACCCAGCATTGATCTAGGATTTCACTTTACAACTCCGGCTTAATTGTGCATCAAATGCACTCTGGGAGAAAGCCGAAAGCTTTGGCAGTGAATCGCGAGGTGCATGGAATAGTAGCTTGTTGTAACAAAATCAGCCCAATAAAATATTTATAACGATATATAGGCCGCAACGCTCAACCTTTAAAGGTCACTGAGCAGTCAAAGCTGGAGGTGTCTCGTCAATCGGCTCCAGGACAAAGGAAGCAGGGGAGAGAGCTGCACAGACTGAGATTAGACAGCCCAAAATATCCTCAGATCCTAGCAAGGTGGCATCAGGAGATACCACCAATAAATGACATTTGTACAGGCAAATCTACCATCCGTGAGCAATACACTGCTCTGAACATTCCCTCAATTCTTAGTGACAGGCTTAACTGATTATAATGATAAGTGAGATAATGAAGGCTATATTGAGTCAAATGAAAAATATTTCAATAAAAACGATAAAAGACAAATAAACGTAAAGAGCTCGTAAGTTGGCTGAAGGTGAAGGTTGCTGGGGGGGGGGGGGTGGACGTGCCGGTAAGATAAGCATGGCATTTAATGAATAACAAAGCGTTATTGTTTATCGACAATAAAACCAATTAGCCTCCACAGTGAATCATGCCCTTCCAGTCATTCTCCAGTCACTTAATAGCGCTTTAATCAGTCTGGGGAATCCTGGCATTGTACTCTTACTACTGGGTCCAGCCCTGGTACCTGAACTGGGTCCAGCGCTCTCAGCACTTTCCCTTTAAAAAGAAGAGGGATGGCTGAGAGAGTAGATGAAGATGGTAACATAATGGACATTAGCTGAACGCAATCCAAGCAGAACAGACACTGAACACTCTCCTACCAATATGCAGGGGCAGGATGTTATGCATTACAACCTTTAATGAGCACAGCTCGGTAAAAGGAATCTATGAGTGTGAGGTAATCCACCTGTGCATAATTTCTGGAACAAACGAGCTGAAGTGAAACGTCCCTTTTGATCAGCGAAACAGCAAGGTGTACCCGTCGGGTAGTTTGAGTTCAGGGCCCGTTTCAATAATGTGTTTTTTTACAGGGTTTGTCCCTCCTTGTACGGTGGGACAAGCCCCATCAACAACCATTAAGAGGTCTGTGTTTGCCGCTCTATCGAGTTCTAAAAGACCCGGCACTCAAGTAACCATTCATTAGTGCTCCTAATGCTGTGTGTGTCGATTAGCAAGGCCGGTGACAGCGAGCCTAACCATTATCTAGCTAATTTCTCCCAAAGTAATGTATACATGTCCTGAATCAAACCATCAGTGATCCACAGTCCACACGCATGATTCAACTGTTCCCTTTTTTGCTCAAATTTGTCACTTCATTATTTTTAAACGGAAGGGAAGCAAAGCAAACTGAAATGACTGAATAGTCTGTCGATAGCAAGCAACACAATGATAGGATACGTGAATAGCATACGTGGCTCCATCGTGTTGCTACAGTGTTGCACTACCTTATTTCAAAGGGTGGTATAGCAAAGAGATAAAAATAAATATTGACATTAGACTACGTTAGACTACGTGGCGCTATGATGTGTGTGTGTTTACAACCCCTAGCATGGCTTAAATCGAGGTAGCAAACAGCAGCCACCACATAAGATCATGGAAAATAGCTGATGTGGTTTCATCATGTTTCAGCATGTTTGCTACCTTGCCTGAATGGCTTAGGAGACATCTTCAGGGGAAAATAAAAAGTTTTGATGAAGCTAAGCTCATTTACATATATATGTTTATATATAAATCATTTATTTATTTTTTATTTTGCCAAATGAGTTTTGCCATCTTCGTGTTGCTCTACCAGCAACAATCTCTAGAAAGATGCTAGCGTTTAGGGTAGAAATAGCGGGGCATGCACACGATACGGTAGCATCACTAAACATAACTGACAACACTGAATTTCCCTGGTAGACGTGAGCCTCAGCAGTTTTTTCTTATCACTTGCTGGCTGATTCTGGGCCTGGGAGGATTAGATGAGATTTAGCGTTTCATTCCTCTTCCTTTTTTATAAAAAAAAGTCTTCGGGAGATAGCGGCCATGACCGGGCACCTTATGCTCTTCAATTCATTAGCCCCGAGAATAAGAGGGGGTGAGAGGTGAGAGGGGAGTTGCATAAAAGGTGTATTTGTGAGAGATAACGACACATCATGACATAATTGCAAGGAGGCGTGTAGCAGGAGAAGGAAGAGTGAGCGGCTGAGTACTCCACACTCTGGCAAGTGTATTTTAGATTGTTTTTTGAGGACCAATTATAACATCAATTATTCACACAGTTGCTCAAAGTGTGTTGTTGGCAAAAAAAAGAGCTAATACCAGGGCGACGCTGTCCATTAAGTCAGCGAAAGAGGAGAGAGAAGACTCTTAAAATGCTATTCATTAGGTGACCAAATCGAGGAGCGGGAGTCGGGGACGTTCTAATACGCTAATACTAAAATATTAGAGGGATAAAAAAGCTAGAGTAGAAAGGTGGGGAGAAAGCAATGTGATGATATATGCACCATTCAGGCACAACGACGGTGATTGCAATTTCACATTCAATGTCCAATATCAAACGATTTACAGTTAGGACAAGAGCTCCAAAAGGAACGGTCACCCACACACGCCATGGGAGTTTTATACACATTTTACATTGCAAATCAGAAGTTTACGAGTCTCACATTCATTGCACAGCAGGGTTTCGGCAAGGCACAGGTCAACAACAATGAATGAAAAGAAGGAATAGATAAAAAGATACACCCAGTACACCCAGTCACCCTGATCCTACCCCTGTCCCACCTCTTCCCCTTCCCCAGCAGCCCTGGATACTGACCAATACTCTTTCACCTCCCCACTTCCTTCCACACTTCCTCCACAGATGGCTCCACTTGCTGTAATGCTTTACTCATCTCACTGCCACTCCCTCAGCTTGTCCCCCAACGTCCCCATTCGTCCCCCGTACATGGGAAAGACTGCTTATGAGCGTCAGAGCAACTTCAAGGCATACTTGGGTAAACAAGAAGTGGGCTGAGCCTGTGGCAACACAAAAGCTAATTTGCTGTTTGTGAGCTCTGACCACTTTGTTAAACTATAGATGATATGATATGCGGCTGAGATCGTGGCCCCAGGAGCATATTTCACGTCAGCATTATTGAGTAAATTTAGAATTTCAAGCCTGACACATGGAATAAATGCTGATATGCCCAAATAAAACAATTACTCCAACAATCTCTGCAGTGTTTTACTTTTGCAGAACTATCTAAATGTTGTAGTGTACCCTTGTAAATCTATCAGTAAAAATGTAAAAAAGAATGGCTAAATATAAAAATAATAATACATTCATTACAAGATGATTCCAGTCGAACTTCTTTAGAAATATTATGAGTGAGGAAACAGCAGGGTATAATCCTATCATATCCTGTATTGTATCCATTTCCTGTTTAGTCATGCACCTCCATTAGCCAAATCTGTAAGAATTGCAACCACATCATATTACTGTCCTCCCACCTAGTACTATAGTGACTAAAGTGGAAACTCTAAATGCCTCATCTAATGGTTTCTCTGGCAGTAAGAAGCAGGTACAAGACAAACTTAGTCATTTCATAGCTATTGATTTCATTATACAGTATTATGAACAGAAATCGCATCTTCAGTATATTTTCATTCTCCATCATACACAATACCTCCTTCACTACTTAATTATGCAGAATAATTCTCCAGAATTCTCCAGAATAATTTACTACTACTCTACTACATATGAAAGCGTGGTAATCTGGTAATGTAATGTTGAAACAATACGCCAAGATACTGAATTGAGGCTCAGCCCTAACTCTGAAGTGTCTACTTCAATAGATCAAAAATAACTATAATTTAAAATTGTTATTTACTATGCAGATACCAAGATTACAACATTAATTCAATACCAATAACTGATTCACTGATTACCGAGATGCATATAGACGGCATAACCATTTATTTTACACCAGATGCATAAGATACAAATATTTGTACTGAATATAATTAATACTTCATTTATATTACATGATCAGTGAAGTGGGCGTGGTAACCAATGAAATGCTGTTCTTGTGTAAAGAACAGTGCACTTCCACTTCAGCTGATATAGAGACAATTACTTTAGGATGCTGCTAAAGGCATTTCTAATAATGCCTGGCTAGAAAACGCCCTGCAGGGCAAATCACTCCCCATATGCTCCACACATAGCATCCACACATCCCTGTAGACCGCAGATGGGCAGCTAAAGCCATCACCAAAAACATGTGGTAGGAAGCTAGAAACATAATCTTAATTCTCTCCTCAAAGACCTGCAGAATCTTTAAGCTATTAATACGGCTCAAAAGCAAACGGTTACTGCCAGAAATATATATGCATGCACACACACACACACACACACACACACACACACACACACACACACACACACACACACACACACACACACACACACACACACACACACAATCACAGCTTTCTAAACCAAAGCACACCATCCATTGAAATAAACAGGAATGAAAGTGACCTGACTTTCCACAACATTTGAAACTATATAGATGTATTTCAAATACATCTACAGACCCTCTATTGGCAGAAGTCCTATTTAGCAACAAAACATGTCTACAGCTACCTTGTGGCCAATCACATTTCATTCAGTCAGTCGAGCCACTGCAGCAAGAGTTATTCAGGCCACAGCCCTATGATATGTCAATGTCATTTACTGTTGGTCTATGCCCGGCTCTACACTCTCTTAATCTCAAATGTAGAGACAAACGTCGCTAAACAAAGAATTATATGGTCAGTTTTTGTCACCTTACTGCCAATATGTTTGACGGATTAACAGGATTACATATGAATGCGAAGAAGGAAGTAGACATATTCTAAAATCAGCACAAAACCCCCATCCACTTACTCTCCCAGTAAGTGACGGGCCGCTTTGCTGATTCCTATTTGTGCCGAGTAAGGTCTAGGAGCCAAGCAAACACAGGGGTGGGGGAGGAAAATAAAACGGTTCCAAAAAGGTGCAAAAAATAAAAAGACTGAATCTAATCGAACTGAAACACACTCAGACCATGGTTCTGTTGAAGTTACCCACTCATATCGCCTCTCACATGTTAAACCACATAACTCACGGTTTTGCCAACGCAAGGGTGAAACACCGACACCTTTTAATGGCGATATTGACATTCAAACCGTCAATTTGAATTTGGCCGCGAGGGATGAGAATGAGTGATTCTCCGAGACGGTATCAGGTGTTCTGATCAGAGGGCGGCCCGCACTGGAGACCAGAAAGAAGGACGGTGAAGAAGTAGGGAGGTTTGTGAGGGGTGTCGGGGGGTACCAAGAATAGAACTAGGGATGTGGGATGGTCACACGTCGTGGAGCAGGGGCGAGAGCTCAGCCCTCGGGTATGGTGTCGGCAGGGAGGCGGGTGAAGGTTAGTCAAGCGTCGGTTAATCAAGCATGTGATATGGACGGGTGCCAGACAGGCTGCGACCGAGACAGCAGCGGGCCACATATGGGGTAGGCAGCCTCTCCGGGGCACACACACCAGATGCTGCTCTGCCTGGCTGTTCCGGCTCCCCCTGAAAAAAAGTGGACAGGGAATTTGTTCTCCCCGTCGGCCCCCTGGGATCACCTTTTGTCAGGAGGAGGTTGTGTGTCACGCCATGCATTACGAGTCAAGTCTACCCCTCAAGGTTAAACAAAATCCTCCCCTTTATCTCTTTGTTAGTTAATCGCTGCCTTGACAGAGGGGCTGACCACTATTGATTATGCCTTTAAAGAAAGAGTCTCTAGAAATAGTAAAGGGCTGCAAGAAGAACTTACATTTTGCTCTTCTGCACAAAAAAATACGCACATGCTCTTGGGTCATTTGTTTGTGAACCTCCCAACTTCAGTCGTTTTGACTCTGTGACAGAGTTTTTCCATGATAATTGGCAGTTGGGTTAGCTACATGTGTAGTGAAACTCCAGGGAAACTTCGCCAAGTCCTCCAGAAACCTGTGAGGGCAGTCTTCAGGCACTTCATCTTGTGCTTTTGCTAAGAATAAATACCATCAGGCTTAGGAAATGCAAATCATGCTATATTGCTTATGGAAGTGCCATGTGACATGTTAAGTGGAACACACCTGTATGACGTGACAATATGTGAGGTGACGTCATACAGATTGTATGATAATCATACAATGTGCTTGCTCAGACACGTTGGCTTGTCACACATTCTTTGAGTTGAATGACTCTCATACCTGAAGTTGTTTTTGTTTCACAGACTTAAAAAAAACATTAATAAGTACAGAAAAAACAGCACAAGCTGCTAATATACTACATACCATTCGCCATTTTTTCTGAATGCTTCAAATTCAGAGAGGGCTTGCAAAACGAGGGAATGTATTTTGAGTTTGACTCTACGCCATACATGGCTGCGAAGAGTGGGCTGTCCACTGTTATGTGTCATAGGGTCCCGAGATGTCGAAAAGGCCTCTTGAAGAATGTGAGGATTCTTCTTCTGCCTCGGTTTAGGACTGGCTATTATACGTACAAAATCATCATGCCATGAAAAGACAAAAGTTTGTTTTCCATAGCGTAATGGGATGTGACAGTATTCGGTTTTGGCAAGCAAATAAATAATAAAAAGCCTTAAAAACAAATATAAATGATTTTGTCCCAATAGTGCCGCTCAATAGTCTCACATTTCTTCGCCACCCTCAGGCTTTAATCATCCATGTCCCCTTTCTCCTCAACAATAATAGACCAGACTAAACTATGAAGTTCATGATGGTTTGGTAAAAACAAGACATCCATGTTAACCATCCTTGGGTTGCATGCAAGACCCCCGGCAGAGGATGACAGTAATGTCATAACGATGCCAAATGTAATCATTGAACGTTATGAAACACCAAGTCAATAACAGCGATACGTCCATAATGTCTTTCAAACCACTTTAATCTAATAGCATTTGCCTTGACCAAAAATAATTAATGTTACTGAAGTCATTGTTAGCTTTTTACATTGTTTGATGTGAGCCAGCATTCACTTAAGAACATGAATTGCACAATTGTAATTTCTGGCTGAAAGTCGTATAAAGATACGTACAAAGCATAAGACAGGGCCGGTAAAAGCTTTTTCCTATCGTCAACTAAGAATAAGAAGCACACATGTATATAGAGTTCTTCCCTCTCCTTCTCCTTTAATGTGTGGCTTGGATGCAAGACTCAGTTGTTTACATTCTGGAGCGAGTGATTGGACTTTAAAGACTAAATAACGGCCCATAAATGTTGACAAAAGGGAGAGATATTTTAGCCGTGGTTAGAGAAAGGACATCAGACACTCACCGTTGGAGCGCAACCAACCACAAAATGTATACCAACAGGAAGTAAACTGTGCCAGAATCGGCCTTCACTGTGTACAAAGGGAATAAGAAAAAACTCTGAATTGAGCAATAAGAGAGAGAAAATCACTGGACACCGTCGGGCTAAATCAATAACTGTCTTCAATTGCTTTGCGTATTAGAGAGAAAAAAATACGTTTCCATCTCTTCAAATGCAGTCTTCATATAAAGCAGTTCCTATTTATCCTCTCTGTCTTATTTCTCTTACATCCGCTGTATCCGTCAATACTAACTGACCATAATGCAATTAAGCCATTGTCGAGAAGGAAATAGTGCAGCCTCAAAGCTGATTTTGTTGTTGTACCACAAATCAAATATCTTTCAAACATATTTTCCTGGCCGGTATCAGGAATGGCAAAGCTCATCTTTCAACGGCGTCAGCAACTCTCACATCCAGCGATCGAATGCATGGCCCAGGAAATTGCTGAAATGTGACATTTGTATGTGAATGCCCATTTTTTGCATAATTCTCTTTGCAAGGAGGTGCAGCGTGGAGAAACGGAGGCTTAGCAGAAGCCCTTGGCAGAGGAGAGAAAAAGAGAGTCCTAAAGCTCTACTCTTATTCTACGTTCCCCTTTTCCACCTCCACCTGGCAGGCGTTTCAGTGTGTTTAGGGCTGTTTGCCCATCTGGAGCCATCCCAAGGCCTGACAAGAGGTGACAAGAGGAGGGACCCCCTCATCCCCCTTAAACACACACACACACACACACACACACACACACACACACACACACACACACACACACACACACACACACACACACACACACACACACACACACACACACACACACACACACACACACACACACACACAAAAGACCCCCCCCCCCCACCAAAACTGCTCACAACTTGATAGGCCCCATAGAGAGCCAAGGGACCATTCCATTACCCCAACTAGGTAAGCCAACCTTTCATCTTGTATCATCATCATTAACCTCACAAGGCCTCCGTTTGCCCCTGTCAATTTTATCATAAAAAAACACATAGATATCAGATAATATTGTTTGATAAGTTTCTATTATCACTGAAAACCAAAAAAGAAAGAAAAACACACCTTTTCTAAAAGCCAAGTTTAGACTTCATGGCCATAAAACAATGATAGTTAGTCCATTTCGCTCCGCCAAAGGAATTACACTTAAAAATAATGCAATTATACAGAAATGTCTTTCAGCCTCGTTGGGCTCTGAGTAATGAAAGAAGCCAATCATCAACGGCACTTCCTGTCTGTTGTATTATCCTAAAAGGCCAGCATCTGCCCGCTCCAAGGACACAACAGTACAACACATCCTGTACGTCGCAGTGCTTGCACACAAACAAACACAACGAGGACGTGACGAGAAAGCAGGTTTTAGGGAGAGACCGTTAATAAAGACAGGAGCTTTAATTCAGGTGAGTGAGTGTCTGTAAGCATTTTAACTCAATTGGTTCTTCTTGCTTCTTGGGCCGGACATGTCTCACAGTGCCCTTATTATAATTATCATCATCATCATCATCATCATCATCATCATCATCATCATCATCATCATCATCATCATCATCATCCTCATCGGGTAATGGTGCATCCTATTTTCTAATGTTATCTTACATGACAGGATGAAGGCCACCAACCTTGCACCTCACACACATGTTGATAGGAAAATGTAAATAAAATAACAACTTCAGACAAAAAAAGGGCTGCCCTTTTAGTTGTACTCAAGTCTATAGCATGTTACTCTACCTGTCCTGTGACTGCTCCTCGTACATCCTCTCCTTCCCCTCTTTGAAGAGTCTGATGGCCCGCTTGGACTTCTTTATGAGGCTATCGATGTAGATTTTAAAGTACTCATTCTCGCTGAGCTGGGACAGTTTCTGGTGCTCCTCATATTTGCATAAAATTAGCCGCAGGTGCTGGTATGCGTCGGGTAGGATATCCAGAATGTACGGGGGACTGTTTTTCAACTGGAGTCTGGGGTTTTGGCACAGCCGGACCTGTGAAGAAATGATATCAATTAGTCTGAGCTGTTTTAATCTGAATCAGCAGAGATCAGTCAAAGGAGTTATGAAGTAAGCATTTTTGTATATTCATCGATGTTCATGCCAAGGATGGCAAACTTAATTGTAAATGGGTTATAACGCCTAAGCATACTCTTCATTATTCGATGTTATATGAAATCGACAAACTGTTTGCTATACACGTGGACTTATTTACTCGAAACCTGGTGATGCACTTCACATATTACACAAATCGTAAAATGTTATGACAGTAGTTCATAGCAAACACAGGTTACATCCTGCTGCAGCGGCTGAGAAATAAAACATATTTTTGGCGGCACAGAGTGAAAAGTTAACCACGTAAAAGGACCGAAAGTTAATGTGTTAGTGTGTGTGTGCGTGTGTGTGTTTGTATTTTGTGTGTGTGTGTGTGTGTGTGTGTGTGTGTGTGTGTGTGTGTGTGTGTGTGTGTGTGTGTGTGTGTGTGTGTGTGTGTGTGTGTGTGTGTGTGTGTGTGTACAGCTACAGGTTTCAGTTATTTTCCATTACATAATATTTTACCTAGGCTTCTTCCATGACATACACTCTTACCGACCTCATGTTGAATACAAATTGACCAATGTAATCTAAAGCTTATGTGCATTCAATTGATAACCAGAAATTTCCCCTTACACAGGAACTCCCCAGCAAGGTTGCTGGATAGTACTGGCAGGAGGGTCTACACACAAAACGAATACATGCCAGCTGTAATACATGCTATTACGTACGACTTTATCCATGAGTTTCCATGTTTTTTCCACGGTCCGCCGGTCGGCAGCAGCTTGTTTTGGAGGTCCCACAGCATCCTGAATGGCATCAATGATGCCTAAAATCCGACCCTTGCTTCGGTTCGGGCCGCGTCCTCCCGGGTTTCGGCCGCTCAGAGCAGTTGCCATTTCCTGTAAACTAAGATGGACAGAAGTAAGGGGAAAGTTGTTGTGTGACGTTAGTTACCTGTGATGGCAAGTGAAGGAAATACATTGAATGCATCGAAGGTACACAACTAGTGAACATTAATCAATTTAGAAAGTAAAAATATTGTGGACTTGAATATAAAATGAACGCTCTGGGGGGTTTAAACCGAAGTAACGGCAGCCAAGTGTTGTCACTTGGGTTATGTCATTTTCCTACACTTTTTCATCGGTTGATTTCACATGAAAACAAAAAAGGTAACGGGTTGGATTTTGCAATCCATGTATTTATAACCATTTATTATCTCATAGATTGCTTACTGTCAGGTTACTAACTAGTAACTATAATAGCTTGTAACTACTAATAGACAACAGTGATTATGGACGCTGTGCGTCCGTCTGCGTGATGAGTCAAACCAAAACATCTCTCAGGCGAGATCACACAAACATGGTTTGAGTCCGAATCGCCGCTAATACAGCGCTGGTTTTAAAGACATCAAAAAGACTCACCACAATGTTACACAGAACTTACCTCATCTTTACGAACACATGGGCTTATGCATCGCTAAATCGAGTTCTTAGCTTGGAGGAAAAACAGGCATGTCCCAACTTAGAGCGAACGCCACCAAAACAGTGAACGTCAATAAAACCCTGCTCAACTCGGTCAACATCCAGCACGGAGCGTCAAATGGGAAAGTATCCGTTTTCTTAACTCAGTGTAAGCCGTCCACCTTTTGAAACGTCTTGAAATGTTAATCCACAACAGTTTCGTTTGAGTTTTTCAAATACATGACGAGCCTGAAGCCCCTAATGTGCTCTATTCGGTCGTACTACCCAGCCTACAGACTTGACAGTGGAGAATCCCAGCGGTGGGCGGAGTGACAATAGGCTTGCATATGAAGCAAAATTTTCCATGAACCTATCAGAAAAATGACGGACTGGAGCGTGCACCAATCGGCGACGGGCTGTGGGACGAGGGCGCTGAACGACTGGTGAGCGAAGGGCCGCTCCCAAATAAATCGATAAGTCCACTTCTCTTCGCCCCACTCACTTTCTGTGCTGCCGCTGCTGCTGTTGGAAACATGAGCAACGCTCTTCCGGAAATGACACAGGACGCGTAGTGAGCGTTGAAATATGCATGCCGCAAACATTGGCCGTGCATCATCGTTATTCTGAACTATTCTCACGAGAAAAGGTCGAGCACATTCTTCGTCTTATTTCTCACACAAACACGGACAGTATATTTTGTCAGAAACCAATAAGACAAGAACGCAAGCGCGCAAACACGTGCGCACGCGAACACACACACACACACACACACACACACACACACACACACACACACACACACACACACACACACACAAACACGCATAATTCTCACATTCGTTGAAAAAAAAACATAAATATGTGCATATTTGTGTTATTGTGTATGTTGAAACGTCTATTAAACAAAAGCCGTTTAAAGTACACGTGTCACTTATGAGAACCAAGCCAAAGGTCTATCTGAAGTTGTTATTTTTATCTTACTGCCTATGTCACAATTCATGTATAAGCCGTCTTTGTGTAGTGTCACTTATTGCGAGGTAGCCTATGGGCCCGTTTAAAGACAAAACATGGTTGACCGGGTTTCATGTAGGCCTATTTCCCCCAAGGTTTTCATGTTTTCTTTTTGTAGGCCTTAGGTAGGCTATATTCTCCATGAAGATGGCGAAGTTGAACAACGTGGTGTGGTTGGATGTGCTTGCGCCGTGACCTTTTGCTTTGGCCATAGGTTATTCGCCAACATTCCTAACGTTTCCAATGCTTTGAGTTTGAATGACGGTGTCCTATGAAACCAGACTGGGACGACCCGCTGCTACTGACCAGTAGAGGGAGTCCAACGCATAACAGCAGTCTGCTTAACTCCGCTTAATACAAAAAAAAATGGCCTCTATCATGCTTGCTTATCTCTATTCGTTTTTGCTGGACTTGATTTATGAAGGGGACAAATTAATTATCCTGTTAGTAGAGGCCATACCGTGCACACATAGCAGCCTCACTTGAAATGAGACCATTTTAACCATACACTGTATAAAATGTATGTATAATGTATTATACATTTACTGTATAGAGTTTAAAAAGACACCACATGTATTCATGACAGCAAAAGGTAGTGCCTGCATCACCATTTTCACTGTTGGTTATTCAAACTTGTGTGACTGCTAGAAAACAGTATAAAAACCCCACTGATAACACATTTGTTACAGCAATTTAAAGGATGTTTTACGAAAATATGGTCTCAGATTGTGAGTATTTGCCCTAGTTCAGGATGGATCATATAGACAATTAGGTAATCAATGTATAAGGGAACAACCTATTGGTGTGCTGCTCTGTCTTCACCGTGTTTCGTGTGGCAGGGGCTTTGGGTTGGTGACAGTGCCTGTATGTGTGTGATTATTCAAAATGAACACGATACAATCAACCGATTGGGCGTGCAGCACAGTGTGATCACGTGTGAGATCATGCATGAATGTGTCTCCCTCGATAGGTGCATTGAGTGTGTGAGTAGGCTACGTGCGCCACAGCGCCTGTGCACGTGTGATTATTCACAGGGCCGTGGGAGGTCCAGGGACACCAAGCCAGAGACGCACCCCTTGTCACCCTTATCACAGATGGTCAGGTTTAGATAAAAACAAATGGCGAAAAAATAAAAACGCCACCACTTCTTTCTAAGCTGTCGTCCAATCATGTTGAATAACACTCGTTGTCATGTGGGTTTTTTGGGGAAGAAAACAGGGTGGAGCTAAAGAGATAGCTTATTTTAGGGGGTGATATTGTTTTTTTATCTCTGTTGGGAGTACTGAGCCAAGCGTTACACTGAGAACTCAAGTCAACACTGTGAACTTGGATAATTATGAAATAGATCATTATTTGAACTGTATGTCTTTGAGCAGTTGGAACTGAAAATCATCAGAGGTGAGAGAAGTGCAATTTAACTTTTTACATGTTTTTTTGCTTTTAAAAAACTTAAAATGAGGGGCGTAATACATAGAACACGAACCTGCAGAGGAAAAGAGTTTTTAGAAAATCTTTCTTTACATTTCTTTTTTTCATGAATTGAAATTATTTATGTTCAATTATTTATAAATTATTTAGAATGTTTCCTCTTTGATATGTTTTGCAGGGGTCTTAACATCCATTTCACCATTAAAACATGGCGAAACACCAATACAACGGTAAACTATATTAAAAAAGCTACAGCTAAATATGGTGGATATTTTATTTTTTAATTCATAAAACCAACAATGTGTTTTCCAGTGGGCACATTCCTGCAAGGAATCAGCGACAAACTCCTTGCTGGGGTAAGATCAGCTGAAGCCATTGTTGAGGCTTCCATTGCACAGCAGCTGATATCATCCGAGGAGGACCTGATTTCTATCAACGAAGCTCATACCCCGCAAGATCAGCTGAGGGCGCTGTTTCACGCTATGGAAAGGGGGACATCTGAAGCCAAAGATGCCTTCTACCAAATACTAGCGCTGAAAGAGCCTGAGCTTGTAGGAATTTCAGGTGAGTTTTCTTTTTGGTTTACATAAAATAAATCAAGGAATATCTATATTTTAACGGCCAAGACAATAGAATAGGATGCATATTTCAAGGCCATCAACTGACCCTGCATTCGTTTTTTTAACATTTGTGCGTGGTATGCCGATTGCGAGAAAATAAATCCTAAATTGTAATATTTAAATACGGTTCAAATTATTATTTGGTGTTCTACCATCTTTGAGTCCATATTTTTTTTATGCAAACATTTTATTATCCCTGTGTGATAGTAATGTTGGGAATAAAATTATTGGAACAACAAGTTACTATGAGGCTAAAGTTTAAAGCAATTGATCATGTATTACTTCCATTTAAAGAGCAAAGACAAGTAAACTCCAAGATGACCCAAACCGAGCAGAGTAACTCTTTGGAAAATCCTGAACAATTGGAAGAAAAAGTAGTCGACTTTGACCCGCAAAGCAAGACGTACTATCTAAGAAAACAAAAACAAGAGACACTGCAAGCTATCAAAGAAATTGAAATACTTTTCGAGTACACTAAATCAGAAAAGGCTGAAATTGTCCAGATGAAGGCAAGAAACGAAGAACAACAATCATCAATTGTTCATCTTAAAGCAGAAAAACAACAGCAGAATTTATTGATAATGACTTTAGAATTTAAGCTAGGCGGTGCTATTCAGAAACTGCAGAAGACCAAGGAAGATATAAGGAAGGAAAAAGAGCTAATTGAAAAAGTCTGGGCTGATGTCAAAACAGAAAGAGAACTTATAGACTGCAGGCGAAATGAGTTCATGAATGAGCGAGAAATATTCAAAGCACTGATCATGCATGATAAGCCAATAAGGCACACAGAACCGACAAAAACAAATAAACAACTGCAAGATGCATTCATAAAGATTCAGGCTGACATCCAGTGTCACATTCAGGAAAACAAGAGAAGAGTAGGTGAAGCGAAGCAAGTGGAAGGACAAATGCAAAAATATATTGCTGAAATAAAACACAACTTCAGGATGGCAAAGTATGAAATTGCATTTCTAAGGAAGCAAATGAAGCGGATGCGACTTCAAATAAGCACAAACATCAGAGAGACAGAGAAACGCAAGAACAAGATGGATCACTCGCACACTGCCAGACTGCCTGACGACAATGAGCCGTATGAGAAGATGAAGAATGAACTGAACCGAGTGAAGGCAGCAGTGGAAAGACTTTGGCTTGAATTGGAAGGGCAGGAAGTCTCCGCAGAGACTAGAACCCCGGGGCCCGCAGAACACCAACTGACAGCCGTGATGAGACCAAGGTCACAACATATTACAGATGATGTAGAGAGGCAAACTGTAGCCCCCCGAGATCGGATGACGGCAGCGATACATGAAATGAATGAGGACCGAGTGAAAACTGAAATAATGGCCCAGAGAGATGACATAGAAAGAGATAGGCAGTTTGTGAAGACAGAGATGGACGAAGTGAAAAAGATGAAGGAGAACATTCAAAGGCAGCAGCTGGAGCTTGATGAAAAGTTGGAAAAGACAAGAAGACAGATACAAGAGAGGGAAGTCTTGAACACTGAGATTGACACAAAGAAAAGTAACCTGGAGAAAAGTATGAGGCGCACCATGATGAAACAGCAAGATGCTGACAAGAGAAGGGAAACTGTACCGCAAGTAGAAGAAGACATGGAAGAGAAAGAGAGGTCAAAGAAGGACGATGCAAGTAAATTTGCTACGGATACAGAGAATGCGGGGGCAGGTGAAGGGATCAGAGTGAACGCAAAAATCCAAAGGTTGGTTCATAAAGTGCAAGCGATCAGAGATGTGTTAAAGACGGTGACACAGACACCCAAGCAAGGGAGAACCGATATGCAACAGGACGAAGGCCAAACCAAGTGGACAAATTACAGAGCGCAGAAACAAAGACGTGAGCTTGACCAAAGATTGGAGAAGATTGCTCAGGAAAGGGATGCCCTGGAGGTGATGAAGATGAAAATGCAGCTGGAGAAGGAGGAACAGAAGACTAAGGAGTCTGGTTCTAACATGGGCGTCATAGATGAGATGAAAGGGGACATGCAGAGTACGAGTGCAGGGATTGATCACACCCCCATGGAGGCTACAAAAAAAAGTATTCTCCCTGATCAACCAACTGCAAGGGAAAAGGCAACACAAACCTTTCTGGATGTCAGTCAACGAAGTGAAGAAGAACAAACGTTTGGTAAGTATTCAACAATTGAAAAGGAAAGCCTGGGAATTCAACCATCAAGGGTGGTTACACAGGATAAGCAGGATATGGATTCACCTGAACACAGCTCAAAAGCTGGATTTCAGGATAAAACGGAACAAAAAAGGACTGTGAGGGATAGGACGGAAACCGAAAGCTATGTCTCAAAACTCGGAGAGGAAGAGGAGATAGTGAAAGGGGCTATGGACAACTTAAAACAAAACCACAAAGAGATGGAAAGACTGATTGAGGATATAAGCAACCTTTATCGGCAAGGGGCTGATGATGGGTCAGACAATAGGGACGTAGGAAATCACGGTGATAGATCAATCGGGCAGATCAAACAGACAGTACAGTACAGAGTACGTTTACAGGTTAACAGACAGAGTTATGAAGAAGAGAATGTTGAATATGAAATGCCAGTGGCGTCTTTAACAACTGAACACCAAACAAAACCAGCAAATTTGATAGAACGTGAATCAGAGGGGCCACCGGCGTCAGGAAATGCCAGGATACAAACCTTGATTCGGGAGATTAACAGAATACAAGAATCATTAGAACAAATATCATTGAAAGAAACTGAAGAAAGCTGCATTGACATGGCTCCTACGGAGGTCCGCGGGAACGCTGAGGGATCAGTGCTGCAGCTGTTGCAACAAATCAGAGATGTCCTAAACAAAGTTAAAGATGCGATGGATCAAAGTGAAATGTATCTGAGCAAAGAGAGGACTGACATGAAATGGATTCAAATGATGATTAGGAAACAGCAGAGAGAACTTGACCAGCGACGAGAGAAAACTCTCAGAGAGAGGGATGAATTGGACATTTTAAAAATGAAACTACATCAGAAGAAGGTGCAGGTGGACCAGCAGATCGAGAACATATCCAAAGTAAAACATAAAATTGAACGTATGGTTTCACATTTTAAGACTAAGTTAGAGGAATACCAAGTAAAACCGACACAACTCAAGGGTTTGAACTGCAAGATTGAGGCAGAGAAACAAAGCTTAGAAAGTGTCATTGATATGATTTGCCAGAAAACCGTTGAGCTTCAGAAAGTCAATAGAGAAATCAGTCAGCAAAGGGTAGACATGGACTCCAATATCGATAGAGATGAGGCATATCTAGCACAGGTTAAACTACACAGACAGGAAAGAGAAGTGGTAAGTGATAGGCAGCAATTTCAAGAAAGAGACATGGAGAAAGAAGAGCAAGATATTTTAGAACTTGTATCCAAAGAAGAAACAAACGAGAAAACTGAGTTCAGTGCCAATTTAGACCAAGGACAAAGAGAAATGAAAGAAATGGCGGAACTTCAAGGCCAACTCAAACAGAAGATGGAGACTGAGTCTGCTCTGGACGAACAAAAGGAGGACCTTCAAATATTAAGGGCTTGTCTCAGAACTGAAAGACAGGAAATGGAGATGTTGAAACATCAGGTTGAGTCCGAGAGAGAGAGCCTGATAAAGGAAAGACAAAAGCTGTATACAGAAATAAACAAAGCAAGGGATGGTATTGCAAAACAAACCCACGAACTTGACGATAAAATGCGACACATCAAGAGAGAGACAAGGGAGATTGAGCTACTGAAGGCAGAGTTGGTAACAAAAAGAAAAGAAAATGATAGGTCATCTAAGAGGGAAATACGAAAAAGAGAGGAAGTTGGAATGCGGTTGGTTGAAATTCAAAGAGAAAAGGAATCCCTCCAAACAAATACGCAAAAGAGAAGGAGAGAACTGGATGATAGGATGGAGAGGATCAGAAGAGAAAGGGATCAGTTAGAGGTTCTAAAGATAAAACTAGAACGTCTAAAGAAGGAGCTGGCTGAAGAAAAGGAGAAAAATGAGAACGAAAAGAAAAACAATGAAAGCTATGGTATTTTGGTCCAAAAACACACTGAGAATCTAAATGGTAAAGGAGAGACTGGGAGGCTTGACAAGATACAATTAC
>NC_082388.1:17878585-17908337 GCF_031168955.1 Gadus macrocephalus | reverse complement strand
TGGAGAAACAAGATCTCAATACGGAAAAGGAAGCAGTAGACAGGCAAAGGGAATATTTGGAAACAGTTAAAGAAACAATCAACAAAGACAACCTTGATTTGGATATCATGAGGTCCGAAATCCAGAAAGAAACAGAGATACTGGAAAGAGAGAAAGAAAAGATCCGGGAACAAACTGAGATACTAGAAAGAGATCAATCTTTTGTGAAAGTTGAAAACGAAAGACTTGAAATGGCAAAGGCGGAACTCCAAGAAAAACAAGACAAAGTTTATGGTCTACAGAGCGATTTGAACAGTGACAGAGAAAAGATGGACCATTTACTTCTTGAAGGCCTAAAGAAAATCCAAGAACTTCATAAAGAGATACAACACATGGCCCAAAAACAGAAACAACAAGAGCTTCTAGACAGTGACCTGAAACGATTGACTGATGATCTCCAAATTGGGCAGGAAAATCTAATAAAACAACAGGAGGAAGTTCAACGTTTTAAGAGTGATGTCATGAATAAGAAGGAGGAGCTTAAAGTGATCGTGGAAAGAATCTTTGAAGGGACAGCACAGCTTGAACAAGAGAAGCTCGATATTCATGAAGCGCGAATAAAGGCCGTGGACGAAAGGACGATGCTAGAAAGAGATTTGTCGGAAGTAAGGATGAGAGAAGAAGAGGCCATGCAAACGATAAGACACAACACAATTATGAAAGAGTCAATAAAAGAGTTGGTTGAAAAGACACATCAACACATTACAATGAAGAGGCAATTAATAGAGCAGAAGATTCTGGATGCACAAAATCAGACAACTATCTTGGAAATTCAGCAAAAAGAAATTGAACAGCAGAAATTTAAGATTGACAAGCACTTCAAACAGATAAAAAGACAAAGAGAAGATCTGATCAATATGAAATCGGACGTGATGGCACAAAAACAAGAAATGCAAAAGAATTGGAACGAGGAGCTTTTACTGGAGAAGCAAGATCTCAATGTGGAAAAGGAAGCAGTAGACAGGCAAAGCAAATGTCTTGACACAGTTAAAGAAAAAATCAACAAAGACAACCTTGATTTGGATACCATGAGGTCTGAAATCCAGAAAGATACAGAGGCACAGGAGAGAGATCAATCTTATATGAAAGCTGGAAAAGAAAGAGAGAACCTGAATACACTATCCTTAAAACTCAAAGAGCTGATAATTATATTACAATGTACAGTAAGAAAACATGAGGAAATCAAAATTAAACAACAAGAATGTAATGATAAATGGAAAACTATGCTGAATTCTTATTTGCATCTTGACAAAATTAAGGTAGATTTGAAAGCTCAATATGACGTCGCAAAACTTCTGTGGGATGTAAAGAGAAACAAGGGAAAAATTGAACATATCTCTGTTCAAACCCAGACTAACTTTCCTCAAGAGCAGATCAAACAAAAAGGCCCCGAAATGCCCCAAAGCCCTGCCGACGAGAGCGTTAAAAGAATAAAAAATGAGGATCCCATACAACACAATGATAACGATGACCACCAAGAGAACGCCACAACAGCTGAAAACATTTCTACAAAAGAACATGTTTCTAACCAAGATAAATTGCGGAAGATGTGGAAAGAGACAAGAATGGAACGGAGGGAGATCGACCACATGAAGAGCAGAGGTACCAAGATGAGAAAGAACCTGGAGCAGAAGCTGCAGACCCTTCGCAACATAGTCAAGAGGCCTCACTTGCAAAGAGAGGACAAAGAGCCCTCGCAGACAACGAGCATAGATTCGCAAGAGGAAGACCGAATCCACCAGCAGTCAAGCAACCGAAAGATGCTAGCTGACAAATACAGAGAGCTTGAGCAACTTAGAGCACAGCTGCTTGGAGAGCTTGAGAAACTGAAAGGAAGCAGATTCCGAAGATGGACTAACGATAGAGCCATGCAGACAGGGCCAGATCCCCACAGAGAGGTACAGCCACAGGGTGGGACAGTAAACGAACAAGAGCCTCAGGCTGGAAGGGGCTCAACAGGACTTCTGAGTCGACTTCAACGGTACTGCTGCCACAGCTGCTGCTGCTGTCCTGAGTGCTGTGGACACTCGTCCAAGGACGAGGCGTCCCAAGATTAGGCGTCGAAGGTCTGCCATAAACAGAAAGGATGTTTCCATGTGCTTGTTATGCTTTACCTAACAGTGCTTTTGTTTGGCTTTTATTCTGTTTTGTTGTATACAGATTGTTGTATTGATGCATTACATATCTTTAGTATATATTTAAAGAGTGTGTACTAATATAACAGAGACAGTTAATTTAATCTGACTTGTTGATTGATTGTTGTAGCTATTATCAAAAAGGAAGCGAAGAGTGGTGTTTTTGGGGACTTTTTGATCACATTCATATATTAGTATTAACCTAGTAATGTTCAAAATGTTATTTTACATTCAAACTTTCATTATTATTGTTTGCTTTACATATACATCATATACATATACTTATACAAACAATACATACAACTCAATTTATTTTATTTGTCACAATTCTACTGGACAATCTTGAGCAAAATGGCAAGTCATTAAAATATAGTTTTATTAATTGAAAATAATTATGTGCGATTGCTTTAAAAAATATGGTAGTATGTCTGTATATGTGGTAGTAGCCAAGAGTAAAGCCAGTAAAGGCTTACTATTGCTGTAGAGATGCCATTAATGCCAAATAAAAAATATATAATCATTTCAATGGAGTTTTTATTTATCTGCTTTTGTGTGCAAATGGAATCAGTTTACCAAAACTACGCCTCAAAACTAGGAATAAAACTGCATGATATTGAGAGCAGAGTTATTTTTTAATTTAAGGTCAGACAGGGAACATCTTTAACATCAGGGTTAGTGTTAGGTTTGTTCACCGGGATGGGATGGAAGTAGTGGACACTTTACAGGACTCGGGACCAAAGCAAAATATGCTTTCATTTGCATATCTCTGAATACGCTTTCAAAATCGTCAAACACATTCATCACAAGACGTGTCCACAGAAACAGTTTTATTGAAGGAAAGACAATCCCAGCACCCTTGTCTTGTGGAAATATATGGAGAACGGGGAGAGATAATGTAAATCCAATAGCACTGAAAACGTAGACTATGACCTTAATCGAAAATCAATGTTCTAAAAGCTAATGTCTCCTTGTGTTTTACAGACCATGTGCTTACACAGACGATATTGTACACTTACAGGTATCGAAAAAACCCAAATCCCCTCATGACTTTTTATAACAACTTCGGGGAAGTTCTCCTCGATTGCAACGCCAAAGTCTAATAAAATGTAGTAGGTGTTTCTATGAAACAAAAGAAGAGTAACTCAATTGCCCTGATAATGTGTAGACGGTATCATATATTACCTATTAACAGGCTATACTAGACTGAACTATGGTTAATCTCAAGAGGCAAACATTAATCGGCTGCGTTCAGTGTAAAACACAAGACATTCAACCACTTTTCCTCGCTGAGGGTTATTTTCAACGAACCACAATAACCACATGTTCATCATTAGTTGGTGTAAGTAGTAGGAAAAATAATATAGCAGAAATGTACAACAAACACAAGAAATGTTTTGACCGCACTGACACATGATTGGGTCGTGTTTGATTTGGTTTTCCATAAACGTATATAAATCTTTGAAATGTTTGCGATGAATTTGTAGATTTAATTGCCGTTATCCTGTCATTTAAATGTAAAATTCTCATATCATGCAAAATGTAAACAACCTCAGTCCTGCAAATCTATATCACCACTTGTAAAATCTAACAAACAAAAATGATCACAATGGCTTTTACTCTCTAACACCAATCTGTCTCACAAGCTGATAAATGGGAGCAAGAACCCAAGATCCAAATCGTATTTTTTGGATTGCTTGCGTTTACACACACAGGGTATGGTATGGTACAGATGTGGGAGTCAGAATAGATAGTTGTGTAAGGTGAAGCTCTCTGGAGTCATTGACGGATCGGTCACATCCCTATCCATGGACAGGGAGCCCGCTAGACTGTTCACCTGCTCCATCCTCTCTGCCTCCGGAGACAGGCCGAAGAAGGGGGACAGAGAAGAAACCCCTTTGTCAGCGCCTTGCGGGGACATGGGTTCCTGATGCAGCGTACCGTCCTTCAGCCTTCCCTGCTCGTCGGCCTCTTTGCTCTCGTCTGCCTCTTTGCGCTCGTCTGCCTCTTTGCTCTCACCTTTAGCAGCCTCGCCTCTCCTCACGCTCTGTCTCCGGCGGCCGCCGCCGGCTTTGACCTGGGCGCCTGAGACTAGCCCTGGGTAGGCGCCAGATCGGGCCATGGCCTGTAGTAGATGCTGGAGGCCGTTGGAGCCGTCGTTGGCAACCTGCTGGCCGGCCAGTGCCGCCTGACACAGCAGCTGAGTGTGCAGGCGCAGCTGGGCGATGTCCCGCTCGGTGGCGTCGCTCTGCCTCTGCAGCTCCTTTGTGCGCAGGGTGATGGCCAGCAGCCCCGACTGGCTCAGGATCTCCGCCGTGTGGAGGAACCGCCGCTGGCGCACTGAAGAGCACTCGGACGGCGCGTCTAAGAGCTGGCCTGCTGCATCTGCAGCCACCGCCATCGCCGCCGCCGCCGCCACCAACGCCGCAGACCCGGCCCTCCCCTGCCTCGGGCGGAAGGGGCTGTGGCTGACTGAGGACGAGGAGTAGGAGGTGGGGTAGGAGGACGACGAGGAGGAGCACGAGGAGGAAGGCGAGTGTGAAGAGGAGGAGTGTGAGGAGGGCAGGGAGGCCGTCTGGGAGCTGGAGACGGACGGCGATCCCAAGGCGTCGTAGCTATGGTGGGAGCAGCGATTGGGCTTGGTGTGGTTGGCGGGGGGCGGGTGGGCGGGGGGCGGGTGGGCGGGGGGCTCGGAGCCGCGTCGGACCTTGTGCTGCGAGGGATGGAGATCTCGGTGGCGGCCGTGCCGGTGGTGGTGTGAGGACAGATGTCTGGTTGTGGTTGAAACGCTCTCCGTCTTCAACTCGTCCTCCGTGCACACCCTCTTGCAGTGGCTCTGATCCTCCCCACCGACCCCACCTCCCCCGCCCTCCTGGCCGGCGGCTGGGGCTCCGGCTGACTTCCCCTGCGCGTGGCCTTCCTTCCTGGGGTGCGTAATGGGGAGGTAAGAGTTCTTGGTGGAGCTGTGGTGGTTCTTGCCACTGGTTCGGCTGGTGCAGCCTTTCTTGTTGGCTTTGCTCAGGTTTTCTACCGGCGCAAGGTAGGTGGTCAGGGTGGAGGAGGAGGGGGCAGTGACGGCTGGCTGTTGGATTTCCAGGAGCTGGGAGGGCCCCTGGGGGCCTGAGATGCTATGCCAGCCTCCTGCCCATGATGCTAGCTGTCGATGCAGCATCTGCTCCTGCCTGGACTGTAGGTTGTCAAGAGGGGTTTTGTTTTTTGTTTGTTTATTGTTTGTTGGTAAGGGACACACAGCATGAAGGGATCAGGAAAGAAAAAGGGAACAATGAATACAAAGAAGGTTAAAGTAACAGTTAATTTCTATCGTTCTGCTGATTAAATTAAAACATTCCAGTATTTGCAACCTGGAAATAATCGGAAACCTATTCTCAGATCATTTTGGGTCGAAGATTGAGCGAGAATGCCGCAGGTGTAATTCACGATTACGGGCTGCACTGTAATCCTTTGGGGCAGTGGCGCCCCGTCAACGGACAGCTCCAAGGGAGGTTTCACAACAGTTCTGTTGTTGCAGGAAAAGAACAGTGAGTGAGGGAGAGCTAGAGATAGGATACTTGTTTTGGAATACAGAAAACTTAGTTTGGCATTATCGAAAAGAGAGAGAAATAAAGAAATAAATTGATTTTTCTGCAGGGATCTGTTCCATAATGTTCGAATGTAACCTGAGCCTGTCAGTGACAAAACTAGAACTTTAAGAGGACATATATTGACTGGGTGCTTCTGCCCCAAAGGATTATGTGTCAGTTCGTTTTTTTGGCTGCAGTGTTTTCACTCAATACTGGACCAACCATTATTGTCTCTTGGAACAACAAATGAACAGAAGAAGAATCCAGGTTAAAAAGTACATTGAAGTTTTCCTAGAACTGTATTCATTATCAGAACAAACTGAACATACATTTTAGTCTAACAAGCGCCCATCTGTTCTACATGGCTCCATTTTAGCACTTAATTACTGCGATTAAGCAGAATATCTTGGAGAAGAGGGGTTGTTATGTCCGTTGGTGGTTATTATTATTATTAGTTGTATTATTCACAACATCCCCTCGGATGATTCACAGCATGTATATTCTCACGTTATCTGAGGCCCCCAGAGGAATGTCCCTGAATGTCCCACAGAATGGTATTTAAAGGATCTATTAAACAAAACCTGGCCTCGTTGTCACTACAGCGATTGCTTCCCAATGATTAGCCTTTGGCAGAACCAAGTGCTAATTCATATCACCATTGATACTGCAGTTCACTCACTGCCAATAAAATATCCGTGATGCCCATTCCTCAGCATGGACTCATGTCAGATGTAAACACATTCTTGTTCTTTATTTTAGAACTACTCCTGAACCCTGATAGGCTTTCGTTTTGGCTTTGCAATTAGTCATGTCTAGCTCTGATTTGATCAATCCAATTTCATGACCGATGACTGGAAGATTAATGATTAATCAAGTATGGATGTATTTTACCCTATTGCCTAAAACTACATTTTATGTTTTTAAGCCTAATTGTGCTGTTATTCTGCAAATATTTCATGGCATAATAATGAGGGTTGTGTGTTTTTGTGGGGGGTGCTATCAAAATAAGCCTGTTGTGTCCTTTGACACTTATTGTTTATTAAGGCTTGTACCAGACATTACTTCATGGAATATCTCACCGGTTTCACCAACAGGTTTTTAATGACAGGATTGTGCCCCTCGAAGCGGCCGACGCCCGCACTGCCGTGGTTGCCGGCGGTAACGGAACGTCGGCTGTTCTTCCTGTGTGTCTGGCTCACGCTGCTGCACTGGTCATCCACCCAGTCCGAGCCGGCCTCTGAAGGGACGAAGAAGAAGAGGGGGAAGTATAGGTTTTTGGTAAGGGTGTTTCGGTGGACTACCGGTCTAAAGGTTTCTTCAAACCACTGTCTGCAGTCTAACTATAGGCAAAAACCTGAGCCAGAGACATGCCTCTCTCCCTGATCATTAAAGACAATCATGATGGTATTTAGCCTGTGCTAAATGAGTAAATAGGAACAGGTGTTAAAGGTATTAATGAGAGATGGGTACTTTATTCACATCCCTGAGAGCCAAATAAAAATAATGAAAGATAATGTTTAGTGCGTTTGTGTATGCGGGTTTGTGTGTGCAAGCAGAAGGAAGGGGTTACATTCTTTTGCAACAACAATAACAACCAAAGTAGAACAAAAAAAACACATCCTCAGGAAGGAGAACCGGCTCACCTGAGTATCCCGAGTCTTTTTCCGAGTCCTTCCCCGAGTCGAAGAGTGACAGCTGTTGCCCCATGTCCCCCATCCCCCCCAGGGCTCCGGGGCCGGCCTGCGTGCGGCGCCCGCGGTCGGCCCGCACCGTGGCACTGTTGCTCCTGTCCTTGGCATTCTTCGAGGTGCTCCGCCCGACCCTCTCCCCAAAATGCCCTGGTTCCTTTGGCATCCCACACCTTTGGACATATATTCACAGGGGAATAGAGTGAGTGAGGAACACGATGACGCATAGTGAACCTGTACGTACAGGTCCAGGGGAAGGGTTATTCTGGGTTTTCATGCTGGTGATGCCTGTGGTCAGACACCACGCACAACCTTGACTGAGCAGCACCCTGGAGAGTTAAAGGGGCAGGAACTATTTGATCCCTGTTTTAAATGAGCTAATCTTGAATCTTTCACTGATCGCTGGAGTTCAGAGGACACGTTGAGCTGTGCGCCGATGCCGGAAACATCTACAATTAGTTTTTTCGATAGCACAGCCAACATCATTTTTCAGAAAAAATAATTGCATAGCTCGCTATAACAAATTGTCTGAGGCAATTCTTAAAGTTGCATTGCAATATGTAAATATACATAAAATATATCATTCCAGCCATTATTTGGGACACAGCTGGATTTTCCTCATAAGCCAAGCATTTCTTATGTTAGTAAATACAATGGCAACATGTGGTTCTACTGCCATCAAAGACTAAATCTGAGAAAGAAGATTTAGTCCACCTTGCGAGTACCTCCGAATGAGGGGTCTCTCTCTCTCTCTCTCTCTCTCTCTCTCTCTCTCTCTCTCTCTCTCTCTAAGCAGAAACAGTCACCGTAGGCCACCGTAGACCCTCTGTCACCGTAGGCCATTGATAGAACTTGGAGGGGAAGGGCATAATTCATAAAAGTGGGAAAGAATTCATCTGGAGATAATCATCATGTCAGACAGGAGGTATGTAAGCCAGTGGTTCCCAAACTTTTTTTCAGGGGACCCCCTTTTGGACTTGAGACTGTTTTCGCGACCCCCCGCCCCGCGCGACAGCACCCCCCCCCCCCCCCCCCCCAACTTAGTGCATTAATGTTACTATGCATAATAATAATGTTCAAAATCATTATTATTGTTATTATTATCATTATTATTATGCAGTAGTAATCATCACCATTATTATTATTGTTATTTTTAATAATGTTATTATTACTATGTAATATAAATCTTCAGAGACAGCCATGTAAATATGCAAATATAGCCTTTTGGCTTAAGTTTTATTATAAAACAATAAAAAAATTATTCATGACAGTCAATGTACCCCCACAACCCATCCCAGAACATATAATATTTTTCACCTTGTAGCAATATATGTATATACCGGTATATAATATTATTTTATTTTTTTTAAATCAATACCTCCTCCCTGGCCCACCCCAAAACAAAAGTGCAAAAGTGGCTGTGCATTAAAAGCCTATTCTGACGCCAGTATTTTAATATAATGTTTCATATAATTATTCGTTGTTTTTTTTGTTGTTGTTTTTAATATGCAAACTGGCCCATCTCTCCGCGACCCCCCTGACGGTGCTCCGCGACCCCCAGTTTGGGAACCGCTGATGTAAGCAATCATCTCCATCATCGACCTAACAACGTCACAGAGGCTATTAAAAACCAATATAAAATTAGACAACAAATTAATTATTCACCATGTGCTTTATAAATGCCAGACATGCAGTTTATCTGAACTTTGGCTGATATTGCTATATGATTTATTGCTATTGAGTAGCGTCGGTCCACCTTGGTGAACCAGTTGAGCGTGCTGTCGGAGGACGGCACCATGTCCCAGCGACACTGTAACCAGAGTCCCACCCCCGACTCTCTTATGCAATAGTCTGCTGCTGGTCCACGGACATAATGTGTCCATCAGATCACCGTTTAATGTGTCCATAACTATCTATTCAAATTATGTAATAATGTGTTGTTGAATTAACTAAGAGATAGCCCTACAAGGCATACAATAAAGTAGGCCTACAGTGGCATGTTTTACCAGGACAGAATTACTTGTTATGCAACACAAGGCTGGTATGAAAAGATAACCTGTAAACGACCACTATGTGAACAACACACATTAAAAAAAGTTTTTAATTGTAGGCCTACTACAAACGATACTATGAATAAAAGAAAAAAGAAAACATGACTCTTACCGAGGTGAAGTCTACTTTATCTTCGCATCTAAGAAAAGCAACGCGCTGTTCACAAATCAATCATAGATTCTTTGCCTCAAAGAGGCGAAAGACTAGTGTGTGAAGTTTCAGGACAACATAATCTAAAAATGTAATACAGATATCTTCCGACGGATCATCAAGGAGTCAATAGTCAAACGGGCTGATTCGGGCAGCAACACTTGCCGTCAGCGCACCCTCCAGTAGATGCATGGTGCTGCTGTGGACACGGGTACCATGAAGAAAACGCGTAGTCTGATGTTCCCAAAGCATCCATTATGTCGATTACGCATGGCGACGCCCCCTAATCTAAATAATATTGTCCCCGGTGGTGTCGCCCCGAGAAGCGTTGACGTAGGTACCGTACCGACGTCAGGGCCAATCCCGTGCCAAGACACGTGTGCAGGCGGGACCCCGGTACCGTCCACGTGAGAGCATGTTATTGCTCGGGATGCTGATCGAGTGTCAAAACAATTCGTGAGGATTCGTGTCAGCTTGACATCATTAAGAGTCGGATTTGGCTAAGATGCTGTGATACAATGAATCGTTTAAATCCAATGTTGAATGTAGGCTGATGAAAATCCTAGCATGCCCTGTGATGGACAATATTTTAAATCAAACCCATCTTCGATGGTTTTCCTGTATTGGAAAGCCGTGCTTTTGCATTTGTATTTTAAGTGCAGTGAGTCACTGACGAGTTTTCACAGTCTCCTGTTCGCGAATGTGTGCATCAACATGTGAGAGAGCAGTGGAGGCGTGGTCGATCATCGGTAGCACGTGTTCAATGCCGGAAGTACCTAAAAGACGGCGAGGCTCGTGTGTCTGAGGTCTGCTCTGCTGCGTCTGTCTCTCTCACACACACGCAGTTATGTAATATCTTTTTTCGGTACTTTTCCTGACATATGGCACATTTTCCCCACGTCTTCTTCATGGATGACTGTAGGCCCACGAACTACTGTGTATATCCTATGCAATCATTTCAGCCGTTAACATTTATTCATGAAATTATGAAACGATTTTCAGTAAAATGAATATAGTAGAATACTGTCCTGATAAAATTCCAAGCTACTAGAAGTTCAGAGTAATATATCTGGTAAAGGCAACTTGAAAGAATCTCATACTCCCTAAATGCCCCAGGCAGCATATGAACATCCAAACTGATATGATTTGAGGCTTCCCATAGAATTATCTTAATTAAATCATTAATTCACTATCACTTTCAGAGCCCTGTATGTGTGGACCAATCCTGTTCAATCATACAGCTTGTGTTGATGGTGCATTTGAAATGTGTATGGTCATTCATATAAGACTCAAGGCGTACACACAAGGAGCATTAAAATGAAGAGATAAAAACCATGTATTCAATCATTGTCTTTTTGGAATTACATTCATTCACAAATAGAAATGGTTGCTTGAAAATAACGCAATTGTAAAAAGTACATTGCTTTCGAGACATTTTGAGTTTCCTTAATTTCGAGAGGATGGAAGACGTGTTCCAGGGTAAAAGGAAGATGGGGGGGGGGGGGGGGGAGGACAGCAAGTTCAAATGTAACACACAGGAAAACAAATAGACACTGAATATATAACGGAAATTATTTCCAAATGTCATGACAAAGGATCCTACGAGTAATGAAAAAGTTTCAAAAGGGCATTACCTGCCCCCTTGAACTCTTGCCAATTGCTCAGTAGCAAAGCACCAAGTACATTGGTTGCACAAATATTATTTCATTTATTCATTCACAACACACCTGGTGATGAAATGTTGAAACGGTAACCGCGCTACCGCTGAATGATATGACTCACGCAGACTTAGATAAGTTTGAAAAACTGAAACAAAAAACAGGAAAATAACCATAACAAGACTTCCTTGGAGGTCAGATCAATTGCACTGAAAAAAATAAAAAAGGTAAGAAAAAGGGGCCAGGTTCACAATGCAGGCGACCCCCCCCTGTATGCCGTGTAGCCCCTCTGCCATAGCACCCAGACCAGCAGCAGGAAACACCGTCCCATCAGGCAAACTATACAGCTAGGTCTTTAGATGACCCCTGACAGATGAGCTCAGCATCAAACACCAAACGTGAAAACTTCCAACGCTTTGAAAGCCTGCACTCCTGAATACCGATCCGATTGTCGATTATGAAATCACCATCTGGCACGTTATATAACCCAATTCATTTGTTTTGTCTTTTTTTTTTTTTTGCAGCCTTGGAAAATGTCACATTATGCTCCTAATACTCAGAAAGCTGGTTCTTAAAGTGCTGTCCGTTAAGGCTTAAGATGCTCTGGGTCGATTTCAATTCATAAATGCTTCGCTACACTTGGCGTTGGCATAGCAGGGGGGGGAAGTCACGGTCTGTACGAGAGAAACTGAGGTCTACGTTGAGTAACTAAGTGCTTACTGACCCCCTCTCCTTTAAAAAATGGCAGCTGTGTATTTTTCACTGATGAAAGAAAAAAAAAGAAGGTAGAATTAGACACCTTGCATTGCAAATAAACTGAAATAAACAAAACAAAAACATATACATCTTGTGCATTCAGCAATTATCCCCCAATTCCCCAGCACTCTTTTGCTATGTAGCGTTGGCCGTCGATAGATTAAAGAGATCACATTCGTAGACGAGATCAAACGATAATACATGTTTTAAAGTTGATATTGCATAAGGTAAAAAAAAAAAAAAAAAAAAGGACGCGCCCATTCCCACCCCTTCCTGACGATTCTGCACTGTGATACGTCTTCACAATCGCCCACCATCTTCTGTCTGTTTCCCAATGTGAGAGCTTTAATTCCTCTTGTCGTTTCTCGGACCGGACTTGGGCCGGGCACCACGTGATATCCATTAATGTATACAATCGCGCGCGCACACACACACACACACACACACACACACACACACACACACACACACACACACACACACACACACACACACACACACACACACACACACACACACACACACACACACACACACACACACACACACACACACACACACACGTTGCTGCCTTATGTGCTTCTTTTTTTTCTCTCAAATCAAGCGATGACATTCAGTATGGATTTCATGCCAAAGTGTTCTCTGAATATAAAGAAAAATAAGGAGAAGTAGAATCTCACTCCCATAGCCAACCATAAAGGGAGAAAAAGAAACACATTCTCTAAATGCTACACTCCTCGGTCCCGCCCTCCCTCGTGGACAACCCACACCTTCACCGCCGGGGGACGCCGGCGCTTCCAGGAAAGAGCACTTGAAGAGTCATTGCGATATCTGCATGGCTTCGTATAAGACCATGACATTAAGAAGGCAAGAACAGAGGGGGGATATAAAAGAAGCTACTGAAAATATACGGCTTGGTGTTACCGTCAAGAAAAGGGGGGTGGGAGAAACCGAAAGAAAAAGCAGCAGCAGTTTATAATAGAGGCCACCCAAACATAGATATATGGTAGACCTGATTGTATATCTATTTTCTTATATATATGTGTGTGTGTGTGTGTGTGTGTGTGTGTGTGTGTGTGTGTGTGTGTGTGTGTGTGTGTGTGTATACTTGTGCAGATGACATAGTGAGGTACTGAAGGGTCCAGTTTGATACAGTCCAGCCAACATGCTAGCAGGCTGGTCTGTAGTGTGGACGACTGAGTTGTTGACGTCTGTTTTTTTTGTGTGTTTTTTTTTTTTACAGTATATCAAAACAATATGGCTGCCAGGTTTCAGGCACTTTCTTTTCTGTTCCTTTTTTTTTGTTATAGATCCTTTTTTTCTTTTGATTGGACACCGAGGTCAGCAGACAGTCACCTTGCGTTTCTCCTACATGTGTTTCCGTGTGTGTGTGTTTCCGTGTGTGTGTGTGTGTGTGTGTGTGTTTCCGTGTGTGTGTGGGAGTGTGCGTGTGCGTGTGTGTGTGTGTGTGTGTGTGTGTGTGTGTTTGTATGTAGGGGGTTGAGATGCTATCACTCTCTTATGCTGGCAGAATAGGAGAACTGTGGGAAATGCGCTTGATTGCTGGTGTCTTCGCAGTCCAGACTGTTATCTGTGGAAACAAAAAGGAGCGAGGGTGAGTACGCACAGGAGACTTCAGGTCCCTACAGCGATGACCCGCCCCCCCCCCCCGCCCTCCTAATGAACCACCAGTCAAGAGGACAGTGGGTAGCACACGTACACTTGTCGGGGGGTGTCAGTGTGATGGTCTGTGCGGTGAACTCGTCGTCGAAGTATCGGGTGTCCGTCTCGGACGTGACCTGGGGCTTGAACAGCGGGGTGAGCTGCAGAGCAGGAGGCAGAGGTCCGTGTTAGAGGTGGGATTCAAAGACCCCCCCTTCACACATGACTTAGTGTGGCCTTACCTAACAACACTTTACAGTACATTGAGCTACCCGAGAAAATCTAAGTTCATCATTAACCTTTCTTAGGCCCGTCAGACTTAAAAAATAAATACCACGTGGCTTTTAATGACAAATGTCCAGACGAGAAAGATAAATATCACAGGGTTTAACAAAGTTAAATTAAGTGTTATTCATTTTTGATTAATGCCGTTGATAAAATAATACTAAGGTTCATACAATGATATTAATAGATGACCATATTTGTATGTTATTAGGATTTGATCAAATAGAGATATTAATGGTTCAAGCATCTGTCCAACAAAAATTTGCCTCAGCGGATATTTTACATGACTGCATATTTTAAGAATTTCTTACTTTTTTGTCGATTACATCCTGCCAGTTTATGGACGCGAAGAAGGCATGGCCCATAACTTCTTTGGCATCATTAGGACCACCCCCTAACCTGTCAATCAAGAAAAACATTTTTATTCAGGAACTCATCGGACACACACACACACACACACACACACACACACACACACACACACACACACACACACACACACACACACACACACACACACACACACACACACACACACACACACACACACACACACACACACGATCTATCGGGATTTCTAGAATATAAATCAATAAAATCCTATAACTTATAATCGAGAAAAGAAAAATGTGTGATGGACAGGGGGGCCCCCGCCGAGAGCCATACCTCTGCTTGGGGTCCTTCTTCAGCAGGCCTGCCAGCAGGGCCTTGGCCTCGGGGGCCAGGTTCTTGGGGAAGCGGATCTCCTCCATCAGGATGAGCTCGAAGAGGCGCTCGTGGTCCTGGTTGTAGAAGGGCAGCCGGCCACACATCATCTCGTACATGACCACGCCCAGGCCCCACCAGTCCACCGCCCGGCCGTAGTCGTTGTCCTCCAGCACCTGTGGGGCGGAGGGTGGAGATTTGGTTTAACAACGCCCACCGTGAATCAGTTGGGGTCGACCGCAGTTAAGCCCCCTTATCGTGAAGCAAAAATCAATAAACATATGCGTGGTAAATTCGCCTTCTGCAGAGAGGTGGGATTGTTGGTTTAGGAGTGGCCATGTCCAAACACATCTTTACTAGTGTAGGCTAAGATGGTTGAAACGGAATTAGGTCATAAGAAAAATAACATTGTAAAGTGTTGATAACGAATACACATTTCAATAAGTGAGGGAAATGCTGCCGATGTTGCCATCAAGAACTGACGCTCCAAGCCCAAAGATAAATCCTAGTGGAAAGTTTCCCCACTCTCCTTGGTATTTGTTTGTGTCAAGTCAGATCCTCTATGTTTGACGCAGCTTTCACCTTTCAATTCACTCAACCCCACAAGAGCATATTAGCAAAAGCTCTTGATACAAACATCCAACTCCAAGTGTCACTTGGACTCAATTCAACAAATGTAACTCTGCAATCAGGAAGTTCTCCAAAAACAAATGGTTTCAACTCTTTGTTGGTCTACAGCAAACCTCTGGAGTTTTCCGTCACGTCAACTCATGTCTATTAACCCAGCCGCAGTATTGCGCAACGCGACCGTAGTAGTCTGCGGCGTGCCCTCATAGTTGCGCAACGTGGCATCACAGAAAATGGTCGTGTGAGTATGCGAGTCCTTAAAGAGCACCTATTATGCTTTTTCGACTTTTATGACCTATAAACGTTGTTATAATGATTTATAGTCATGTTTAACCTTACTACAGTTTCAAATAATGACGTACATGCATTTAGACGTATTCCCTGCAGACCGTCTGGGGTGGCTGTGCAGAGCGCTAAACACTAGGGACGCCGGTCGCCATTCACAAATTTCCAGGATTTATCAACGTAGAACAATCTGGATTTCCCATGCATGGTAATGTTTGCAACATGCTCTTCCGGAAGGTAACCAATCACAACGGAGTGGGGTTGGCAGGAGGGGGGCGAGGGGGCGGAGAAGGACGAAGCCGAGTGTTGACAGAGAATACTGAAATCGCCCAGATAGTTTTTTTGTGTTGTGATTCGTGTGAGGTTGCTCTATAGGAGTCATCAATAAGAAATTAAGACCAGAACAGTAGTTTAATAGGAGATCTTTAAAACACACTCACCTCGGGCGCTAGGTACTCGGGGGTTCCACAGAAGGTCTTCATGGTGGCGTCCGGAGTGATGCCCTCCTTGCACAGGCCGAAGTCTGTGATCTTTACGTGGCCGTCCTTGTCGAGCATGAGGTTCTCCAGCTGAGAGGGAAATTCCACAAATAACGAAATGATTAGATAAAACACTTGAAGGGTGGGAGTTGTGTACACCGTCTTTACACCCGATCTGCGAAATTGGTTCACATTTTCACAGATGTCTTTCACACCTAGTCCGATACGGGTTTATTATTATTTTTTTAACCCCACGTTGCTCTCTATTTTACAACAATCGACACTGTTCCGATCACAAGAAATTGGGACTAACACCTGTGTCTGAAATGTTGTCCTATAAATAAACCACAGCCTACACCCAGAAAACCCAGCCTATGTGGGGCTGGAGACAGAGCCTTATAGAGCGGCCAGGACAAAAGCAGACGCAAGTTTCTGCCTCTCACCTTCAGATCCCGGTACACCACGTCACGTGAGTGGAGGTACTTCAGCGCTGACACGATCTCGGCGCCGTAGAAGCGCGCCCGGTCTTCCGTGAACACCCGCTCTCGCGACAAGTGGAAGAAGAGCTTAAAAATTGCAATAAGTGCAGGAGAGCAAAGAGGGAGGGAGGCGTAAGGAAACATTAGGGGGAGGGTGAGACCCTTATGGTTCTCATGATGAGTCATCTGTCGATTTTCACGTATGAATCAATTCATGTATTCGGCACGTGTGCGTGCGTGAGGGAGTGTGCGTGTGCATGTAGTCACCTCTCCTCCGTTGGCATATTCCATCACAAAGCAAAGCCGATCGTGCGTTTGGAAAGCATATTTCAACGTCTGGGGAAGGAGGGGGGTAAATGGAACAATAAGAATACATCGTCAACAAACTTTGTTATCGAGAGCAGAATAAGGCCTTGAACAGAGGTTCGCTATGCTGGACTCACCGTGAGGAAAGGGTGTCTCATGTTCTGCAACACTCTGCTCTCTGTAACCGTGTGCGCCACCTCATCCTGCGCGCACACACACACACACACACACACACACACACACACACACACACACACACACACACACACACACACACACACACACACACACACACACACACACACACACACACACACACACACACACACACACACACACACACACACACACACACACACGATATGAGAAATCTTTGTAGATTCCTAGCTGAACTCAAATAATCTAGACATTAGTAACTGGGGCAAGTGTATGTAATATATTGAAGATGAAAATGAAGGCATTTGAATATAATATTCCAGAAATTAATTCTGAATATGATATAAAATAATAAATTACACAGTTCTATCCAAGTGTCTTTGGATTAAGTGTTTGCTATAACTAAATCATTTACCTTGGCAATGATGACCTCTTTGCGGAGGATCTTCATGGCGTAGTGGACGCCGGTGGACTTTTCTTTGACTAGAATCACCTTGCCGAAGGTCCCCTTGCCCAGGAGCTTAAGGTATTCAAAGTCACTCATGTTCTGGGAGGGAGTGAGGGCAGAAAGAGCCGATTCAGCTTCTTTCTTCTTTATTACCTTACACAATGATACACTGGAACTTTAGATGGATAGGAGACATCCCTTTTCTTTTTACAATCCAACTGCATGCAACTGCACACAGGGTCCGACAACATTCCTTCCATTGCACTCAATTAAAAAAAAAAGTGTTAAGATGAGTTTTAGGTGAGACCCTAAAATCCCCACACAACAAGTTGACCGCAACCGTGTCTTTCTCTCTCTGTCTGTCTGTCTGTCTGTCTGTCTGTCTCTCTGGTTCTCACCGTTTTGGTGCGGCTCTTGGACATAGCCACCTCCATCTCCTCCAGGCTACACTCGCTGGGCGAGCCAAATAGGTCCATGGGCTCCTCGTCCTCCTCCTCACGCATCTTCAGCCCGTTGGCCACCGCCTGGATGGCCCTCATCCACTCCTCTCTGGAGGAGTGGGGGAGGTGAGAGAAATCAATGAGTTAATTTGTTCCTTTAGTTCACGATGTCATCTGTAGTACCTGCTGTTATTAAAAGTTATCTAGGACCGTTTTATTTGACAGAGCAAACAGGATAAGGAGAGCTACCATCAACCAGAATTTTAATTATACTAGTACAATAATGGATTTACCCAGCGGTTTTTGCAAACAAAGACCCTTATTTATACCATCATACATATATTGGTTCATTAGAAAGATATGCATGCCATTCATTGGACGCTGATTCACTCTAATTCTCTTTTAATGTCTTACAATAAAGTGAGTCGATGAATTATTAAGCAGGGGTGACCACATTGGAAGACTTACTTTTACATTGGATGATTGCATGGCTGTCAGTTTGTTTTCCATTCATATTAGGTGTTATAGCTATAATAGTTGATCAGACATGACCATATCGTCATGTGTGTAGAGCTCCTGTTTACCTCTCATCATTGGTGTCCACGTGAAAGGTTCGCTCAATGAAGGTGGTCCACTGTAGGCAACGGATAACAAATGTGTTGGGCCGGGGTCTTTCAGTCTTCATTAACTGGCATTCTGTTGCGGGGAAAGGGAATGTTGTTAAGATATTCTACATTTTACATTAATACATGCCACGATATCTTTGAGTTACTGCGAGTTATCTTAGTATATGAGAATGTTCTCTGATTAACACATGACCCGTTGCTCATTATCATTATTTATAGATACAGAATTAGCATTTTTTAAGGTACGGTAATTGGACGGTCCCCTTTGCTTATTGGACACAGTTGCTTCTTTGGTGATGCTTCAAAAGTCCCCAACAGCCCTTGGTTTTGGAAATGGGGGATGCGCAACCCAATTGATCGCAAAACGACAGGAACTTGGCCATGAAAGCAACAGTTATTTTCCTAGTTACAGTACAATCCGGCATGGTCATCCTTGAAACTGCTTCCACAAGTCAATAGTTTCTTAAATATACAAAAACAAGAGCCTGCAAACTGACCTGCAACTGAGAAGTTATTTAGGGGTGGTGAGCTCTGGTCATTCAGATCCGGCTTCTCCTTGTAGCCGATGAAGGAGCCATCACTTTTTAAGATAAAGTACCTGGGCCTCCACGTCTTAATGTACTCTCCTGGACGCAACAGAAAAACAATGTTTTGGAACATTAATTACAGGACACAAAATGATGCACATTTTCATTTGAAAAAAAGTATATTCAGCAGCAGAAGCCCTAATTTTGAAGTAAAGCAGGTTTTTACCTCTTTTGAGGAGCCAGCCCTCTTTGAGTGTTCTGACTTCATTCATGGTGGAAAGAAAATGCTGTTTTTCAGAGAGGGTCAGCAAAAGGAGACTGGGGAGGGGAGAACGGGTTTCTGTTGTTGCCTTTTCAGGTCTCAGTCAGTGTCAACAAGTTCAAACACCACCTGCAGAATGTCAAAAGTTGTACAAGGGAATAAAAAAACGACAACAGTTAAAAAAACAGAACCTGTGCACTGATCAATTTGTATTACTCATGATAGCATTGTCACCAAGTCAAACTTGCAAAATTGTGTTCAGACTATGAATATCGAATCAGATGGTCTGACTTTCGTTTTGTGTTTGACATTTCAAGAATCTGTCAGTGTACCCTGAACAAAACATGTCGTTTTGGTGTGGAATCTCATCCATGTAAACAAGGCCACGTTTAATGTTCACCAGCGTTATCTCAGCAGTCCGGGTAGCTCACAGATATGTCATCTCTGCGGGTAATATTTATTGGTTACAAACCCAAAGTTAGTAGTATTTATTTGTAAATCAACACGAATCAAACAAAAGCAACTGTAACGGCTTGATATGGACATTGATCTTTAAATAACTAAAAGGTTACATCATAAAGATGTCTCAAACAACGAAAAGGTAAGGAAATAGTTTACCTTTTGCAAGGCCGCTAAACGTTACCTTTACACGAATGCATTTTAACCAAGTGGACTTTAGTTAACCCGCACTTTACCAAGTATTTTCAAGTTGATAGTTGGTTTTAAACGCAATCTAGAGCATAAGTGCCATTTCTTCAACCACAGCAGTTCCAGTAAATTGAACTTGGTGAACTGTATCCTTAACGATACTTGCACTTATCTCAATGCAATCCGAGTTAAAAACACGTTGTGGTGGATTGAAGACGTTGAACGCAAATTAACAATAATCTCATCGTTAAACGACTCCTTCTATTTGGTGTAGCAAAGACCCCTTATTTCACATGCAAATATCATGGCATTATAAATAAAGTGTCGGTTTATGGAGAGAGATTAATGGCTTACATTCGCGATCATATGCCTTTCTGTGCTGGTAGCTTGCTAGTAGCGAAACATGCCAGTCAGTGACTTATCCGATCTGCTCTTCGGTGAACACACTCCAAAGTAACGATCCGCTTATGCTTTTAATGACAAAGCGGAAAAATGTGAACACTGCACTCTCTCTTTACCCCACGTTGCTCTTGTCTTAGAGCAGTTTTGACAGGCTAAATCCAGAGCAGGCCATCCACCCAAGAAGGAAAACACCATGGGATTTCTTCTTCTTGATATTTGTTAGTTAGTGTCCGGTCATGCCACACCGCCCCCTACAGGTAAGGACGAGGCGGGCTTACATGTTTATATCTTCATTTAGAAACGCCTTTCTTTTGCCATTTCTTCTGAGTAAATCCTTGGACACAATCAAGGTCGACTTCAAGGAAGTTTTCTAACATAAAGTATTCACTGGGGAATTCCCAATACACATTCAGTGATTTAGTGATAGTCACAACAATGATAATGTTAGAATGTCCGTTAAAGTAAGCAAAGGACGCACAAAGTCACACCTCTCCTCTGTTTGGGCGCTGCAAAGGCGGAACGAGTTCCCTGCCGAGGTCAGGACTGGAGAGCCGCTCAGCAGCTCCCGCAAGGGACTCAGGATTCACGTGTTCAGATTGTACCTGGACTCTGCGTGGCCTCCCTCTTTACCCCACACCTCCCTAACTTTCCTCCATTACCCTCCTAAAAATACCCTCTTATGCACTTATTGTATATTTCTACGTCCTGGCACTTAAAAATAGAACTTGCATCGTGTAGCATCTTACCTGTCTTTGTTGCATACATGGAATGTGTTAACCTAGCAATTGTAAGTGCTTGGCACTTGTTCTATGAACATCCTTTCTGTACGACAGCGATATATTTTTGTTTCTCTTTCACCGACAAAGAGAAAGAGAAACAGTAGCCTACTTATTTCAAGTGGCTTTGGATAAAAGCGTCTGCTAAATCCCCTAAATTGAAAGGTAAAGTAAGAATAAATACCAGACATTAAAATAAACACGAAGAACACATTACATTTTACACGTTTTATGTTAGGCCTATGCTAAGGTAATGAAACATAACATTGGTCATGAAGTAGGCCTACATAAAATCCAACCCAAGTTGTTTCTCAACAATGATGATGCTGTTTTTTTATTAAAGACATTTTCTCAACATCTGGGAATTCTTATGATCTAATAAACCTAACACACCAAAACAAAGACAACCAAACATACACACGAAACACGCACACAGACACATTCACAGCAACAAAAAAATATCGAATGTTTTTACTGATATTATCAGCAATTATTTGAACTCCATATACAATATTCTTTGCAGGAAGTATGAAGGAAGTTCTCAAACATTTCTCAGATCCTTTTTATTGTCAACGTACAACGCAAGCATGTACTGAATAATGGACAAAATACACCCTGTGGCAAACATTGAATTCATTGCTTTCATCTCTTGCAACTCTTCAGACTTCTGATCCTTGTAAGTGTTCAATCAATGCTGAAAGTCAAGTATGAAAAAGATATATTTTTATTCATCGTCAAGAGCTTCATTGGATGTTACTTATAATGTTATTGTGTAGTAATGTTTTGTTGGTGATTGTTAAGTAATTCATCTTGAAACGATTTGTCATTATGGGAAGACATTGTCGTGTTTAAAAATGCCACAGCATTTTTCATGAGAGCAAAACAACGTTTTCATTATCCTAGATTACGGAATATTCTAATTGATTATTGATCACAACGCTCTTGAGTCCTATCAATATGGCGCAGTATCGCCAACAAATCTCCCATACTGCATTCTGACAAACCCCATACCCCTTTATATTGACACTGTTGGACTCACCTGTGATAATCTCCTCCTTCACTTTATGAAGCTCTTTCTTCACCTCCAGGAGGATGTCCTTTTACAAACACAAGCACATGTAACATACAGTTTGTGTGTTTAGAAAATTAGAAAACAAGAGCCCAAGATCTGCTCTATGCCTGTTAGACCCCAGTTTCATCAAATCATAACATTAATATCATGAAGAGGGGAATTATAAATGTCCCAAACCAACCTCTTTGAATTGTTTCATATTAGTCCCTTCGGGTGTTGGACTCTCTGGGTTTGTTTGGGTCATGTTCTTCATTCTTTTCAAGAGACACAATTACATGAAACAGGATGAACAACAATGGAAACTGAAAAACCGCACTCTCCAGCTGAAATAAGAGTTGCCATTGCTAATAAGGATCAGCAACATTACACTAACAATGCCATCAACAATTCATCCAATACGTATAGATTAGTACATTTAATCAACCGATTAGATTATATCTCATTGACGTCAGATATGATGTGGGATCCCAAAATAGTAGTGAGAGGTGCTATATGAGAGAGAGAGAGAGAGAGAGAGAGAGAGAGAGAGAGAGAGAGAGAGAGAGAGAGAGAGAGAGAGAGAGAGAGAGAGAGAGAGAGAGAGAGAGAGAGAGGGACCACTGCACCTAGCTTGGGAGAACGGGGAGGCAGGGCTGGTTGTGCTAATGCTGGGTTCCCTCTGCATCACGGGCGAAGGTTTAGGCCTGTTGGGACACAAGCACATCACTTAAGACCAGATCATTGATGATAGATGATGTTCAAGGCGCCAAAGAGATCTTTTTGGTTTAATAATGGATGGATAGCGGATGGATAATGGATGGATTGGCATTCTTACCGAGGCAAGGTGGTAGCCTTTCCCTGGGGCTTAACAAAGTTATCTGGGTTTTGGAATAACATGAAGGAACACAGTAATGGGATGATTTTTCAGTGTATCCGTTTTTCCATGCATGTATGAAAGACGAAGGATAGCTGTTTTGTAAAATATTAAATATAATACAGTATTCTGAAAAATTCAGGGAGGCTTTTCCTTCGTTACTGATAGCAAATGTTGGAGATTCAGTTTATCAATTTATTCACTTTAGTGTGGTAACGTAAAGCCCTGACACATTGTATACTAATTTGTTGTGATCTGGTCTTTAAATGTTTTAAAGGGCATTTGAGAAAAGGGCACATGCTCACCAATTGGTTTTGATGGTTTAGATGGCTGGGAGTCTGAGCCCTCCTATGGACAGAACAGACAGTTCCAGGGATCATTTACACATTTAGGCATAATACTACCAGGATCCTTCTTCGAGATATGACTTACATTTCTTGTTTCATCCTTTTTAACTGCAGGAACATCGGAAACCTTCCTCCTATCAGAATAAATCGTCATTTTGTGCAAGGCAGAACTGCTACCCTGAGCACAATCACCCCACAGGGATAACAGCCAGCCACACATGATTCAGTAGTTGAAAATGATTTATTGCTGTCGGGGTAATTAGCATCTGTCAAGCTTACCGTCTGGCAAGTATGGCACTCATCTCTCCCATGAGTCCTCCACCTCCTCCACCTCCTCCACCTCCTCCTCCAGAAGCTGGGGCCTCTTTCGATGGGGAGGAGGCGTCTTCTTCTTTCTAGAGGTACAGAGAGAACACCATTATCCCCTGACACCCGGCGGTGCCCTGAAGTGGGACCCACCTTCGAAGCAGGTCAAACTAGGGCTGGGCAATAATTCGATTACGATTATTAATCGCGATAAAAACTCACGTCGATTACGACGATAAGCATTAGACATAAATGCTCGATATAAAAAAAAAATACATAGATATATATTTTTTTAAATAAAGTAAAAAAAATTAAATAAAAATCTAACAGCAGAAACAAACCTCTACAAACATTTGAGATTGTTGCCTCCCTGCCAAAGGAGTTTGATGTGATAGTCACTCACAGATCTTTTAGTTATAAACACATTATTTTATGTAGCATAATATCTGGTTTTTCAATGTTTTCATTTTGCACTTACGTAAGCAATATGTAGTTCATATTTTATATATTAAAGTTCAGTTCATGTGCCAGGGCCTTTGTTCATCGACTTTTTTACTTTTTATGCATTGGTTGTGCCTCTACAAGATTTAAGATGTTTTCTGAAGCCCTGCCAAAGGAGTTTAATGTGAAAGAAGTTAGAGCTTTTATTTTTATTTACATTATTTTCAATAGGTTACAAAGCAAGCTACCTTATATTGTTCTGTTGGAAGCAGATAAAACACGTTTGTGAAGTTAAATGTTTATATTCAAATGTGATTAAATGTTCCCTTATCACAAATATGGTAATAAACAAAAAAGTATGGTTTAACTAATGAACACTCTAGTTTCTTCAGGCTGCAGCAGTATCAAATCATATATCGTGATTAATATCGATATCGATCAATATCGAAAAAATAATCGTGATAATTATTTTTGCAATATTGCCCAGCCCTAGGTCAGACCAGTTTCAGCGTTCATCTAATTTCATAATAGCTGTTTTAACTCCTAGACTGTTAAATAAGATACGTTCACACTTTATTATTTGTAACAAAGTAATCGTGTTGGTTCATACAGACTTAGGAAATTCATTAAGAAGATTTGAAAAAGCAAGACCCTTGGTCTCGTGACAACTTTAATTTGTCAGAGATCTTTGTAGTGTAGTATGATTTCAGTTATGCAGGGGGTACAGCGTTTATCAGCGATTAGACGCTACAACCTTCTCTTCAGCTGATGTTTTCGTCAGACAATCAACAAAGTTGACCTGTGCCGTCGTCATTACCAGCCCTAACCCTGACACTCACCTTGGGCGCTTTACGCAGTCTGGCCCCTGCTAGAGCCGCTGCCAGATCATCTCCGCCAAACCCTCCTCCTCCTCCTCCTCCTCCTCCTCCTCCTCCTCCTTCACTGGGACTAGGCCCAGACGGGGCTGCACCGAGTGGGGGAGGTGCAGGAGGTGCAGGAGGAGGTCCTGGGGGTGGAGGTGGACCCGGAGGTGGTGGTGGAGCTCCGGCCGAGGAAGGAGCGACTTCTTTGGGAGGAGGAGCAGGAGGCGCTGGTGGGGTGGGAGGAGCTGCAGGAGCAGAGGGAGGGCTGGCGACTGGCCTCGCCCCCTGACCGCCCTGAACTGGACCTATAAGAGAAGGCGGAGTTGGGGCCACTATTGATCATCGATCACTTTCTACGTGACTCTATCCGCACATCTTCGGCATGATGTTCCGCACCTTTTCAAGCTTGCATTCATCTGTGTACCTCTTCCCTTCTCTCCCCTCCCTCCATTTCAATATATTTTGTTAATACATACTCCTATGAAATTATTTCACCCTGCTTGTTCACAGGTGTTCACAAAATAATGTGAGTTTGGATGTGTGTTCACTTTGTGAACACACATGCGGCATACAAGTTAAATCTATTCAAAACAATTATTATCAGAAGAATTATTATTATTATTAGCAGTAGTAGTAGTTGTAGTAGTAGTATGTTGGCTGTCATGGCCATTTGTTTTTCACTAAACAGTACATCTAGGATTCTCAGGGTTAATCCTAGGATGTATGACATCAATTGCAGCGTCCTTATTTAGCTTGTGTCTCATTTACCTGTGTTGTTACCATTCTCCAGAGTCTGAAGAGCATATTTGATGGAGTTGGAAAAGAGTGGGCCCTCTTCCTCACTGCCAAAGTTAAGTCCCCACAACTGCCGGGAATCCCGCAGTTGGAAGAAATTTGCAGAGGCCAGATTGTACTTCATATCCTTGGTAATTGCGCAATTGATCACCACCTGTCAGGACCAACATGTGGAGTGTGTTAAAAATCAAATATTCTGCGAGTAGTGGTTCTAGTAAAATAACGCAGAAATTACTTAACTGTGAGCAGAATCTTTTAAAAAATCTTTCTGAGGCAAATGTGTTGCAGTACACAATATGAACACTAGGCGGAACTATTGTGACTTTGTGCAGCTTGCAGAATAACTGTTTTCGGTGGTTTCATTGTTTCGAACGTGTACTGTAACTTACAGTACACAAGTATGTGGATGTTCAAGTATGTGGATGTTGACATATGTAGTATCTTTGTATTAAAAAGAAACAACCGCTTAGTTATTAGAGTTCTCGCTGTCAGAGCAAGTTCTTCTCAGTAAAGTCAGTGTGAGAGTGTGAAGCTGCTAAACTCCCTAGAGTACAACATAGTCTAGACCACAGCCGCTACTGTCTGCGACTGTAGTGCCAGAATTAGATTATAGCTCTGTGTTTTTTTTTACATTTCCTGTAAAGAGGTTATACCGGGTGTGAAGAAACCTGTACTGATAATTATATTAAGCGGCTGACACGCACTTCCCGTTTTCTTAAGTCAGTTTCAATCTCAACCAATGATTCTCAATGTATAAATAAATAAGTAAGTATTTTATTGTCTCTCTCACGAGAGAAATTTGCTTTGGGCAAACAGAGAGCGTCGGCGACACATACATAAAGGTTTTACATAAAACATGAAACATGAAACACATTGCATTACCCAAAACATGGCCTCACCCAAACACATGGCCTAACCCCCACCTTGAAACCCATTATAAAAAATATAGTATTGCATTATTGCCCCCCCAGTTATTGCACTTGTTTCATCACGGAAAGCTCCCTCCATTAAGTAGCTTAATTGATAGCTCTGTGTTGTGTATTTGCGCGTGCATGTGGTTGTTTTTGTGTGTCCATGTGTGCGTCTGTAAGTATGTGCGCAGACATTGCCACAATTTGGGGACATTGCCACAATTTGAAATGATCCATTTGGTTAACCCTCTTTTACCAGTGTCCCACCTCATTCGTTTGTATTCCAGAATAGATACATAAGAATCAGGCGAGCAGCGAGAGAGAGACAGCAAGGGAGAGAGAGATGAGGTCACTACATAAGACACATTTTCTGCAGGTCCTTACAAAATCTCAATGGCCTTATTTGTCACCCTAGTCCTATCCATGAAGGCCGATACTGCTGTGTGTGCGTGTTTGTTGGTGTATTTGTGCGTCAATGTATACATATGTGTGTGTGTATGCGAGTATGCGTGTGGGTGTGTTTATGTGGGTGGGTGTGTGTGTACGTGTGTTTGTACATGTGTGTGTTTGTTTGTATCTGTATGCATGTGAATGTGTATGTACGTGTATGTATGTGTGTGTGTACGCATGCGTGCATGCGTGTGTTTATATGTGTGTGCGAGGCTATGTGCGTAGCAGTACCTCCTGGTCGGCCTGCATCTTGCGGCCCACCACCCTGAAGGTGTTTACGTCTGGGTTGTGGTAGATCTGGACGCGGCTGAGGACGGCCGTGTCAGAGCCCACGGTCACCCAGCGCTTGCACCCGTCGTCATAGGTCATCACGGTCGCCTTCACATTGCAAATACTGGTCTCGCTGTTGAAGGGGGTACAGGGGGTATTAAAGGGAGGCAGTGTCAGTGGAGGTGAGGGACCACACATTTGACAGGGATGGAGGAAGATATTTGACAGGAGCATGTGAGAGTGTCTCTGAGGTTCTGAAACTCTTAATTCTCCACCCACGATTGAAAACTTTGAAAACGAGAACAAGCCTTTTCTTCACTTCCAACCCACACTACTTTAGAAGATCCTCTATTGTAAATTTGCGTGCACTTATTTCCATTAAGTTCCACACCCCCTTCACAAACAATAAAACAAAACAATGCAAACAATAGTATCTACATATCTAAGCTATGGCTACTGTATAGGCTGTGCAATGGTCTGACCTAGACTATAGCAACTCACAACTCACGTCTCTAAATGCTTTCCTATTCATGTTACATCATGGCGTTCAAGGTCTGTGAATCAGTCAGAATGCAAAACTACCTATCTGTGCTCATATTCATCATATTCTACTATAGAGCCAGACAGAACCATCCTTGAAAAGAGAAAGACTCACCCCATGTTACCCTTTCAGCCAGTATGCGAACCCGGCACGCACACCCTGTCTTGACACCCTGTTGCACAGCAGCCTCCAGTAACCTGGCTGCTTTCACCACACTCATCGAATGCTTCCTTCTTCCTCCCTGTCGAAGCGAATTACCCACACTCGCTGTTCAATGCAACAAACTACCTCTTTCTCTCTCTCTCTCTCTCTCTCTCTCTCTCTCTCTCTCTCTGTCTCTCTCTCTCTCTCTCTCTCTCTCTCTCTCTCTCTCTCTCTCTCTCTGTCTCTCTCTCTCTCTCTCTCTCTCTCTCTCTCTCTCTCTCTCTCTCTCTCTCTAGATATATATGATTATATATCTACCGTATTGTTTTTATTTGTAGTGTTGTTCTTTGTTGGACTTATCACTTTGGTGTATATGAGAGCGTTGTTTCGGTTACACTGTGTTGATGTTACAGTGTGTTATGTACTGCTGTGAGGTCCCTGATGTTCAGCCGTCTCCATGTCTGTGTGAACGTTGTGTCTGATTCCAGACTGTTAACAGGGCAATCGGTGCCAGCTGCTTTTATGGCACTTCCTCTTCTCCTTTGCATTGTATGTCTTTGCCTGTCTGTGTGTGTGTGTGTATGTGTGTATATGTACATTTTCTTCTGTGTGTGTTTATGTGTACCCTTGCGGCTAGTTGTGTCAGAGTGTTTGAGTGTACCTTTGTGTGTGTGTGTGTGTGTGTGTGTGTGTGTGTGTGTGTGTGTGTGTGTGTGTGTGTGTGTGTGTGTGTGTGTGTGTGTGTGTGTGTGTGTGTGTGTGTGTGTGTGTGTGTGTGTGTGTGTGTGTGTGTGTGCATGTTAATATGTACCCGTGTGTATATACGTACCCGTGTGTGGGTGTTCATAATTGTGTTTGTTTGCATACGTGTGTGCATGCCACAGTCTTGTTATCAGGTGCATATCTTTGCGCTGGTGTCGCTCTGTGCCCATTTGTACCGAGGCTATCTCACGAAGCCTAAACACAAAACTTTAATTGTACCTACATTTCAGATAGCTGTTTGTACAGGTTTTCAATCTAACAGTAATGGCTATAGAGAAAAGATTGCACTATGTTTTTTATAACATAATTATAGGCCCACATTTATAACACATGAGGTGGCATGTGTTATAAATGAGACCAACAGAACAACAGAGACAGTATGTTCATGTTCAATGGCAATGTGTATGTGTATGCGTGTGCATGCGTGTGCGTGTGTGCGTGTGTGTGTGTGTGTGTGCGCGTGTGCATTTGTGTGTGTGTGTGTGTGTGTGTGTGTGTGTGTGTGTGTGTGTGTGTGTGTGTGTGTGTGTGTGTGTGTGTGTGTGTGTGCGTGTGTGCGTGTGTGTGTGTGTGTGTGTGTGTGTGTGTGTGTGTGTGTGTGTGTGTGTGTGTGTCTGTGATTGTGTGTGTATGCTGGGCTGACAGGGGGTGAGGGTGCTTCGGTTAGCTTCTGGGAAGGACTATACTTGTGTCAGACTGTAGCCGATATGTTGGGATGCTGTGCTAGGGTGAGAGACTTGTCGTCAGCTATAGGATGTCACTTAGCCGACTTGGACAAGAGAGACATTGGACGTTTTCACTTATTTGGTATGCACTACTGATTTCACA
>NC_082388.1:17867997-17878485 GCF_031168955.1 Gadus macrocephalus | reverse complement strand
GATGATTCACTGGCTGTTTATCTTTTCGTGTTTCGCCGGTGCTGGTGAGTGAAATTGTTCATTTGTATCGTACACTGCCGCCATATGTTTAAGTTTTGAATGGCTTGTCTTTTGGCTCTGCGCGCATCGCCTGGCGCCCCGAGCATCGCGCAGGGGCTCCAACAACAGTGCCTTGCGTTTGGGTAGGATATTTAGGCTACTGTCAGTATGCCGCAAAATCGTTCAATTTTGTACACTTCTTAACATGATGTCGCATGTTGTTGTTGACCGGCAGTCCTTAGTGGCTTTCACGCGCTGGTGACCAGGGGAAGCTGGAGTGATACAACAAGCCGCTTCTAATCTTCCCCAAAAAAGGGGTACGACAGACAGTTCTTTTTTAATTGCATTTTGCTTGAAAAAAAGTTTGCAGACACGATTTAAAAGTCACATTTAAATGCTGCATGTAGAATACTATTTCAGAAGGAGGGAACGTTTTGCCATACCAAAAATTATCTTCGGTTGGGTTCTGCACTTTAATGACTGCTCTCTGGGCTGCGTATCTCCGTTTTCAAACCGGATGGGGGCTACTCTCGCTCGCATGTCCACAGTAGCTGCATGTGTACGTATGTCCACAGTAGCTGCAATCCGTCGCATCACAGCAGCCCTAAGGCCTGCTGATATTCGTATGAATGGATCTGCAGTCCAATCATTATCTCTTAAGCGTGTTCTTGATCTACTTTCTGAACCATTCTTTGTCAATGCGATGTAGGCCTACCCTAAAATACCTTTGGATATTTTCCATTTTTCGCTTACGATTATGTAATTGCCTATCTCCTCTAATTGGAGTTCAAACATCCTGATTTATTGGCATCACGTACGCACCGCACGCACGCACACACACACACACACACACACACACACACACACACACACACACACACACACACACACACACACACACACACACACACACACACACACACACACACACACACACACACACACACACACACACACACACACAGAAACACACATCTTGAAACGAATGTATTATTTGTCGGATTGCACTGTTGTTATTCTTGTTAATGTTATTGCTGAAGTCATTGCATTTGCGCCAAATACTGTTTACAGTTAGAATTTGACAGTGGGCTGAAATACCAAACAATGATATAAACTCGTTTCCCATTTGTGTCTATTATTTTTTTCTACATTCGTGTGGAAGATGTTAATCCGAAATCGAACTTTACAACAGGTAAAGTTGCCCATGCAGCTGTTTGGAAGGAATTGTTGATCTTGCTTTGAAGTCTAGCACAATCAATGATACTAGAGTGCCTGTGCTGGCCCTGCACAGAAACAGAGTGTGTGTGCATGTGCGTGTATATGTGTGTGTGTGTGTGTGTGTGTGTGTGTGTGTGTGTGCGTGTGTATGTGTGTGTGTGTGTGTGTGTGTGTATATTGTGTGTGTGTACGTGTGTGTTTATAAGTATGTACTGTATGTGTTGGAATATATATGTATGTGTTTTTGTGTGTGTGTGTGCGTGTGCGTGTGCATGCGTGCGTGTGTTTGTGTGAGTGTGTGCAAGGTGATTCAACAAGAAGCAAACGCTGAGTTAAAGCGCTGTTCCGCTGGTTTTAATCAAGTGTCTTGATGCTCTTCCAGCCATGTTCTCCAAGTTCCCTCCCCGGGGGGAAATTGAAATCTAATTCACCTGTTGTGGCGCAGTGCCGGTTTCCCTGCTTTAAACTCACATATCCATCCACGCTCCCCTCTTCCGAAATGGATGTCCTCAAACCGTTATTGCCCAAGTTAATGGTGAGGCTGGGCATTAGGAGTCAGCCATGTGTGACTTGAGCAAAAATCCTACCTGGTACGGTTCACATGTGTGGTCAACACACAACAGATGGATGTGTACGCCTGCACACTCACGCACACACTCACACTAGTGCTAATTTGAATCTGACACTGGTAATAAAGCCTTTAATATGGCTCTCAGCAGCCCTCTTTCAGGCACCGTACATCAACTCTCAAGAGGAAAGCAGCTTTATTGCCTGGTTTTATGAGCGTATGAGCGTGCGCGCACCAATGTCGAGGGTGAGCCTACTACACGCCACCCCTCTCTCACCCCTCCCCCCCACACACACAGACACACACATAGGCACACACACACAAAAACATGCACAGACCCGCGCGCACATACCCCCGCCACCACACCGCCGCGTTCTCTAAATTGTAAGTCGGAGAGAGGGGCTATTTGCTGCAGTTCAAATGACTACTTCATTTCCAGAAGCAGTGCTTTATAGCCTTCTCCCCAGTGGGCAACAAAAAAAAAGGGGATAGGAGAGAAGCAGAGCTCTCCTTCTACTCTGTTCTCTGGAACTCAGTGAAAATCAAACCGCATCTGAGGTGGGGATTGAACCGATGCAAATCATGGCAGGTCGCCGTTGGAGGGAACAACACCTTGAATATTGGGAGTGAACCTTCGGCGGAGTATAATAAACTACATCAAACTTCAGATAAGCAATTTCATTTTCAAGATTATTGTAAGGCGTATACTCTTGGGAGCATGTGCAATGTATCACAAGTGGGCAACAGTTCTGTTGTAACTGTGGGGTCTTCAGTTTCCCTTCAGGGATTAATAAAGTGTTAATAAAGTGTTAGTCTTACTGTAAGCCAAGGCTTATGCACTAAAGACGCTAACAGACTTCCATTGCACACTGCTTACTACACATAACGACTACCAGTCACAGACTAATTGTTCCTAGGCAAAAGTTGCATGAGGGTCATTACCATAATCACAGGTGATGGCAGCCATATTCGTCATCGGCAGCTAGATGCACCACCTGTACACCGCGGCCCAGAGAGACGGGACAAGGGAGATGTAAGTAGGTGAGGGAGCGGGAATCGTCAAAAATAAAAGACAGCCTAAGCACCTCTGTATTTGTGGCTGTCAGATCACCAGGCACCCTAGGCCCATCCTCCACTTTAATATTGCCTGTTCACCCCCCCCCCCTGCCCCTCTCCCACCACACACACACACACACACACACACACACACACACACACACACACACACACACACACACACACACACACACACACACACACACACACACACACACACACACACACACACACACACACACAGACACACATTTCACGCGCATACGCTCTGCAAAACCAGTGGTGCGTTGTTTTAACAAGATTGCAGGTGAGCGGCCTCCATTGTGCTGCGGGTCAGTTAGCCAAACACCGCTCGTGCACGGCCTGTCCCTTGCGTGTGTCCTCCCGCCACCGCTCCACGCCGGTGATGGACGTGACCAATGTCCACGTGTAATTGGAAATATCCTTTATTTTGTCAGGGGCTACCACTGAAGATAACAAGGCTGAGGCTGAGTTCTGCTGAAAGAAAGGCCAGAAGGAATCCGGGTGAAGGTTCTGTCCCAAGAAGTGTGAGAAATAAAAAGGAGTGGATGTGCGATTTGCAGACCAGTCCCACATCTATGTTTTTTTTTTTATTATTGCCAATAGCTACAGTCAACTGCCAAATTTATCCTGTTTACAAGGCAGACGATATTTGCTTATTTTGGGTTGTGTAAACTAATCTTGTTGGTTCAGAAGTGCATAAAAAAAGTCATAGATCATTCCCGTTGCTATGGATAGCAGAATTTTTCTTTAAGATACATTTTACTGTTGGACTTTTCTCTTACTGAAGAAGGTCGAGAATTTATTGCACACACCGGATTTTGTTTACTTATGTGTATAACTTACTTACAGCACAATAGCGTGGTAAAATATTTGCATTATGGCTAAGGCAATGTCAATATAATATTTAGGGAAGAGGGGGGTAAATTATATCATGATATATGCACCCTTCCACCTCACCATTAATACTTAGTATGATCTGCCATGCTTCCGAGATAATAGGTTGCTTTTTCCTAATGCTTCTGCTTTTTAATTGCTAGATGTGCCGTTGCCCCAGTTACTTAATGGTTCCACTTTATTGTGAACCGATTCCTCAGCCTCCTTGCCTTGGCGAAAGATCAGACAGCATCGCCTTTTAAAATAAAGCAGCATCAATGGTTGGGACTGAAGATGTTAAATATATAAGTCTTTTTTAACTATACCAATAGTGGCACTAATGGGTCAAGCAAAATGTTACTGTAGTCAAAAGTCAATACTGAGCAGTTAAATCGGGGAGACCTGTTATAAGTTGGTTTGATGAAATAGGTTACCTTTCCATATTGGAGGAGAAAAATAGCCGCTATTCATTGTGTGTTTAGGGCACATTTTAATGAAAAGTAAGAGCAACTATAAATTCAAACCTTAAGATAAAGTGAGTCATTTCAGTTCCCTGCCACACTATCCAGGCCATTAAAAGCAGCAGAAATAGAGACACTTTCTTATGTCGAATAGCCTGATATTTTATACTTAATACATTTTGCCTCCAACTCGTAATGGCTTTTAGTGTTGATCAGGGACTGTGGGGATATAGAGCCGATAGTTAAGCTTTATGTGCTGAACTACTTCACCAGTAAGCTAGAGTCAACTACCGCACTGAGAGAAACTTTAGAGGGAAGGAGGGAGCTGAAACATAAACTTCCAGTGCTGAAACTAAAGTGATCCTTCTAGATATCTTTATCTCGTACAAAAAAACATTTGGCCTGTTTTTCCTAAAGAGTGGGAGCTGGGTTGTATCATTAATATTATACATCATTTCTAATATTTGCTGCTGTTAAAAAGATACAAGAGCAGGTTTATCTTTGATGTAAGATTTGAGTCACCTGACATAGGTCAGGTGACAATGCTCCCACAGTACCTTTGTTTTGGTGAAGGGATTAATGATTTTATACAAAAAAAGGAAAGTTTCTCATCATCTGTATTTTTTCTCACGTTGAATAATTGCATAACACTCAAATATTTTTGATGTGTACCATTACCTCAAGAATGGTAAAGCACTCATTCCATCTCTCGTGTACGACAACGGAGATAAATTAAAACACATTATGTATATCAATGTTAAGGGATTGGAGACAATGGTCCCCCTGAATTGTTTGTGCATTGTTGTTCATGCTACCGTAGGTGGTGGCTTCGAAATGATGCTGCCGTCACTTGATTGAGCATGCTGCCACAACACACTTGAAACATCTTCTAAGTCCAAAGAGGGACCAAAACAACATCTCTCTCCTTCTGTCTGTCTCTCTCTCTCTCTCTCTCTCTCTCTCTCTCTCTCTCTCTCTCTCTCTCTCTCTCTCTCTCTCTCTCTCTCGCTATCTCCCTCGCTCTCTCTCCCTCTCTCTCTCACTCTCTTTTTTTCTATTGTTCTCTCTCTTGCTCTCCCCCTTGCTCTCTTTCTCGTTCTCATATTCTCATTCTCTCTCTCTCTCTCTCTCTCTCTCTCTCTCTCTCTCTCTCTCTCCCCCCCCCTCTCTCTCTCGCTATCTCCCTCGCTCTCTCTCCCTCTCTCTCTCTTGCTCACTCTCTTTTTTTCTATTGTTCTCTCTCTCGCTCTCCCCCTTGCTCTCTCTCTCGTTCTCATATTCTCTCTCTCTCTCTCTCCCTCATTCTCTCTCTCCCTCGCTCTTTCTCACTCTCTCGCGGGGGTAATGACCAGCATGTCACCCCATCCTTTAAAGGCAGGGATGCCATATTGACTTTAGCGGTGGAGCGTGATTGTGATTGTGTATGCCTCATCCGTCTTTAAGGACAACCTTCTCCTGCCAAACCCTGCACCTCCCTACACTACCCCTCCCTCACCTCTAATGGGTTTCCTGTAACCTTGTCTTGATTGAGTATGCGTACATATTTTAAACAGAAAAATATCAAATGCATGCTCTGTATTGTCATCAATAATATTTGAGAAGACATGCGCCCAGAGAGACATTGAAACATTGACAATCATTATGTTTCTTAAAAAAATATACAACAAGAATGTCAAGTAAGGGTGACACAACTTCACAACTTGTTCCTATAAATGTCAGTAATGTCATTGTTCTCAGCCCGTTCTCTGTACCACAGAGAGTAACCTCACACTGCATATATGGAGTGTGGGAGAGATGTTTCACCTCTGCCATGAATGGATAACAACTGAACACAAACTAACCCTGAATATGACTAGCACACACTCTTGACTCCATTCTACCCAGCCTGCCGTGCAATCCTCCCTACATTATATTCAGGCCTCGCAGTACACTGATCATAAATTGTTGCTGCAAACAAACAGCATATATTGGATGTGTGTGTTTGGGCTCTTGTGTGTGTGTGTGTGGCGGGATAAGATTGGAATCCTCTAATACACCCAGAGGTATTCGCACAGCTTCAGCCCGTCCTTTAGCCCGCGCTGATGAACAGCGTGCTTTCTCTACCAGATTACCAATGGATTAATGTTCTGCCGAACAACTTAATGCACAGGAAAGTATTGCTAAGTCCTCCGGCATCGCCAGGCCCTGAGGCAGGCATGGAGCCCGCCTAACGGCCATTAAGGCATTCACGGGGGTCCGGGAGAATGAGAAGCAGCTGGGATATTACCCCTTATCACCCCTGATCGACTAGAAATCGCTAGGCGTCGAGGCGAGTTGATTGATTTCTGGTAGGTGTGATTTGTTGGGCGCAGGTGTGGGAGTTTGACCGGGGCAGGGGTGGGGTGGGTGTGTGGGTTATAGTAACAATCGAACGTGTTTGTCTTCATGGGGTCCTGCTAATGAGAAGTTCCGGGTGATTAATGCTCTGCCCCTTGTGGACTGTCCGCCCACGAGGTGAGGAGCTCCCGAATCGAAGCGAGCACTGAGGCTGCTCGAGCAGTGGGCTCTGCCAAACCAGTCCTGCAGTCCATTAATATGACTGTCCCACTTGTTTACTGTGCCTGTTCCATTTCCCTACTCCGAGCTGTAAACATGACCCGAGTGCACACACACACTGTACTGTAGGCGCATGGCCAATTGCCTGAGTCTCTCCGTCCCATTTTTTTTACACGTTCACTATCTTTTCGGGTATTTTTGCCTCCTGCAATCATTTCATCATTTGCTTGCCCGGCCTGCCAACCTAGGGAGAGATGTGTCTGAAGAGGTTTAGAATAGGAGGGTGGAGGGGGGTTGGGTGTTGCAGGAACATCAACAAGACCCCTCGCCTCCTTCTCCCACACCCCTACTTCTTTATCCATGCATCTTAGCTGTCTGTTGACCACAGATCCATGGGGACATGTTACACATTGTAGTTCCATTGGCTCTTTCTCCCTGACACCTGGACGACGTAGGAGTGCTTAGCCAGGGGCTGATGCTATTGACAGAACTAGGGGAAAGGGCTGTGCATGGAGGCTGCTATTTGTTTTATTGTTTTGTGGGTACTGTCTTCAGTTAACTGCCTGGATAAAGAGATATGCATGGCGAGTTTGAGTTTCCTCTCTCTCGCTCTTTCTCACTCTCACATACAAGGACACAGACGTGCAAACATGGACCCTCTAACTCACTCAAAGCTGCCTACCAATAGGCACAACATTTTATTGTTTTAACGGCAGAATATGCATGCCATCTGTTTGTGTGTTTGTAGGCCTCTCTTTATACATTGGCCTCTACGTATATTTATCCATTCTGGTGTATGTGTGTATGTATGTGTGAGCCATGTTCACACTAAATGTGGGGCTCAGCCTCTACAGCACCAATTACAACCATGTTCCTTGCTTTCGCAATATAAATGTAAATCAGTCTTTTAACTTGTACACAAGAACTCCGGGGAAAGGGAGCGGGAATGGGGGTGAAGGGATGGGGAAGGGGTGGTGATGGGGTAGAAGGTGGGGGTGGTGGTGAGTGGGAACCAAGTGCCTCACCTCCGGATAATGATGTGTGTTCCCTGGCATTACCATGCAACCCCATCACTGTGCCAATGCACCAGCGACAGCCAAATGCGCCTCTGAATGCAAGAGCTCTTGCATTCAGCCTCTCCTCATCAGTTTTTACGCTTGAATTTCCCCTCAAATTTGTCTCCAAAACATACATCAAGGGTTCCGCAAGTTGAGCGATATGCAGCAACATGTCAACATCATGGCAGCACCATGGCAACCAGTGAGGTTAGTGATTTATCAAGGATGACAGATACAGGGATGGTGGGTAGACCGATTAGAAGCGTTTGATCGTTTGCTTGTCACATTTTAGACTAGATTTGTAACAATTGGAATTGCTAGTTGCAAAGGGAAAAGGATGAAAAGCATCAAATGTTTTATGAAAACGACGAGCTGGTGGGGCATCTTGCAGAAACATAATCAAAACCATAATGCATCATGTAGCATTTTGTGAGAGGACATTGGTATTTCTGCTCACTTCGTTCGAATTTGGTCTCTGGACGGACTTGTTCTCTGAGTGGACTTTATCTCTGGGTGGACTTGGTCTCTGGATCTGCTTTGTCTCTGGGGGTACTTGGTCTCTGGGTGTGCTTGGTGTCTGGGGGTACTTGGTCTCTGGGTGTGCTTGGTCTCTGGGTGTGTTTGGTCTCTGGATCTGCTTTGTCTCTGGGTGTGCTTGGCGTCTGGGGGTACTTGGTCTCTGGGTGTGCTTGGTGTCTGGGTGTGCTGGGTCTCTGGGTGTGCTTGGTGTCTGGGTGTGCTTGGTGTCTTGGTGGGCCTGGTCTCTGGGTGGACTTGCCGCTCCATTGCCTCCTGCTGTTTCTACTGATGGGTATCACGTAGAGAGCACATTTCCCAAACAATAAAAGTATATTTACAATACATCTGTTGGTAACTCCAGAATCAATTTGTAACAGCTGGAGTTTGCATAGCTGGTAAAACAGAAAGAAATAAAAACAATGAAATATCTGAAAATACTGGAGGTGTCATTGAAATATTGTGGTACGATCACAAAGTCTCCCCCCTCCCCGCCTCCCCCACACCTTCCTGTGCTGGATTGACCTCCCACCCACGCACACAAATATACACAAACAGGCCCAGCAGTGGTGGTGGCACCCTCCCTGCTTCATGAATGCCACTACGTCGGCTGCCATTTGCCAACAATTTTGTCGTTAGAGCCTGGTGTCAACACTGAAATCTGCCACACACAAGGCACAGAGGAACCGTCCAAAAAAACCCACGCACAGACACACACGCACATGCAGAAATGCACACACAAACAGACAGACACACCCACACACATTATTTTAGCTCCCCTTATTATCTTGCCATGGTGGTGGGGAACGTCCAAAAAAGATTCAATGCCATTATTTTATGACTGGCAGTAGCCTTGGGAGTCCATAATCAATTATCTCTGCGCAGGCTTCTTGTGAACCCGTCTACTCAACCCTTTGTGGTCTAGTGAGGGCTGAGCAAAGGCCTGTCCCCTGTTACCCGACTCATAATGTCTAATAAAGCTTCTCTTCTGATGGCTTCATTGGCTGGTGGATCGGGAACTTATTCTTTTTTTGAGTGGCTTTCAAGTGGCTTTCAAGCTTTCACCCCTCCTTTTTTCAAAGGAGGGGTGACACAACCTCATTTGAGGTTTCAGACCATAACATTCAAATGCTGCTTCATTGGTGATGGACATAAACAATGAAATACTTCTGATACGCCTGAAAATATAAAATTATTCACAAAGTTCACTTGTGTGTTTCTCAATCTCTGTGGGTATTATAATCTTGGCGAATATATTATTTTTGCCTTGGGCGCAATTGTTTTTCTATTGCCTGCAGTGAATAAACATTTATCCTTCAGAACCTTTTTCTTCTGTATCAACTTTTCTTCTCTTTGACAGGGACATCTTGCAGGTTGACGTAAGCAGTTAGCAGCTTTTTAACCTTCTTCTGATTATTATGGGCCTAGTATGGCATGTAGTGCCACCCAAGTTAGTTTGGGAAGTATTTTATCAATTTGATGTACCTACTTTCTTATCAGTTTTTTGGGTTAGGTTGTTGTGCAGCATGCATTTTTGGCATTTGAGGTTAAGCCTATTTCCCCCCATGGCCGGATTAAACGTTTGACACCCCTGATTTGAAGAGTAAGGATATCTAAGCCAAATCTACCATAGTAGCATGGTTCATTGCAAAAAACACACCAATTTCTATCAATATACAGTTTATTCCTCAAAAACATATTTAGAAAAGATATCATGAAAAATGTGGTGCCAGATTATAAATGTGGAATCAGTACGACCACTACTACTCTTTAGGAGGACACTGACACTCACTTCATCCAAGGCAACTCAAGCATAGGATCGTTTTGTGATGAAGCCATTTAAATACCACTTTTGTGGTCCAGGTTAGAAAAAGGGTTGAAGCACTCTGCTGCCGCAGAGCAGACGTATAGCATTGTGCAGGATGTGGCCTTTACTAGAATGGCTAAGACTCTTAGATTCAGCAGTTCCACGTGGTTCAGGTAACGAACATCAACATTTTTGTTGAAGGCTGTCGTGGAAGAAACTTTACCCTGAGAAAAGGACTGAGCTGCAAGAGTTTCCTGGCTGAAATCTGATGGCTCCTTTCAAACAACTCTTAAATCAATGAATAAATGCATGATAAATGAACTCATATCACAA
>NC_082388.1:17702997-17865497 GCF_031168955.1 Gadus macrocephalus | reverse complement strand
TTGGGGAGCTCTGTTTTGCTACTAATGAGACATTTGTAACGGAAAAAAATGTGTTATTATGACAGATTTACCCTCTAGTCCTGTCATCGAGGGAAAAACTAAAATAAAGGAAAATAAGATATTTTGTCCCGTGTTCTGCAAACGACCACTTTCCCTGGTAGATAGTCCCTACAACCTCTTAGAAAATGATTACATTTGTTCACCTGCTGTCATCAACTGCCAATGGATACGAGTCTAGAGATCATGACCAACACACACAAAAATAAACCAGATTTTGCTCATTTAATAATCTTTGCAATGTGTCTTTCAATGTGTGTTTTTTAATTAATGTATGTATCTGCACTGTGGTTGCAACAGAAAGCCTAATCACTGCTATGGATTCATAGCAATTTCAATAGATCCCCTATTCAACATCACTCATCAGTTCCAACAGCAGATATGAGAACAGCCAAGATCATGTATTATGCATCAATAATCTTTGAGAATCGCTTGGAGACTAACTCACTTAATTACATAGTCCTTGACAAAGTCTTGGGTTTAGTCTGTACACCGGAGACTAAAGTATCTCACTGAAACCAAAGTTGAGTCGAGTCAATTTTATTCGAATTGCCCTTAATGACAGTTAGTCTCCAAGGGCTTTACGGGCCATATTCCTTGACATCCTCTTAACCCTAGAGTAAAAAAAACCTCCCTTTATTAACAAGGAAGAAATCTTGAGCAGCAACGTAGAGTAGGGGGTTCTTCCTTCCAGGGATGGTCAGTGCAACGGGCGCCATCATTGACATACAGAGTAGTATGTTACAAGCAGACATACACAATACATGTTAAAACATTTGGAAATTAGTATTGGCTGGTGAGAACCCCAGGGGCCCAGTCTTGATCACAACAAGGCCAAGGTATATATAGAAATAAATATATTCATATATTTATTTCTAAATATACAAAGCAAATAACCACATAACATGAGATTTAACCATTTTCTTATGGTCACAATTAAAAAAAGGCATAATTCTTCATCTTTCCAACTATATTTCTATATTTTCCGAGCTTTGAAAAACACCCTATGCTGTTTTAAGTCATGGTCCTGCCATAGCAATAGCAGTCCTCACTGTTCACCTAATGACCCTGCCCCGTGGTGATGAATCTACCAATGGCCACAAGGTGCTTCTATAGGTCCTTCAGAAAAAAATATCCAAGGCTGACACCACAAAATGAAATGCATAATAAATTCACTATCAATAATTCAGGGGCAACAGAAACGGAAGCACCGTTGCCCTTTTATTATAACAAATGACCCCAATATATTTTACCATAATTTTATACGGGGATAGCCTTTGTAACATGGCACTGCATTCTATGGACCGGTGGTCCACGCGGGCTGATTGGTTGGTTGGTAAACATCCTGTATGGTGGGCTCAATGCAATTTATTTAAAGTTCATGGACCAGCACCCCTGGACCCTGGTTTGGGGCGCAGCGTTTCTGTAATTGATGGGGTAGTGTTGCATGGCTTTAATGGTTGCAGTTGTTAGGGGGTCTGGCATGAGTGCACATGCTTACTCTGAAAGTCCTTCGGGGTTGGGTAGAATGCGGTGGGTTTCTACTGCTGACTGGGCAGAATTGCTGGGCTGAATGTAAAATCAACAGGAGATGGGCATGTTCAGGGCCTGAAGAAACGGCAATCAACAACAATATATGGTGTTGTCTGTTGCCGTCTTATTAATAGAGACGAGAGAGGGAGGGAGAGAGAGAGCGAGAGAGAGAGAGAGAGAGAGAGAGAGAGAGAGAGAGAGAGAGAGAGAGAGAGATACTTGTGTGCAGGACTTGACGCACCATATACTCCCTGCAGCTGGAGAGAGAGAGAGAGAAAGAGAGCTGCAGAAGAAGAAATTGCAGCACAAATGGATTTCCCTTTTCAAACTAAAAGCTTAGGTTTAAACAAGTTCATATATAACAATGTATGTTATATTGGACCTAGGCCTCTTATTAATCCATTTTGAAGTAATCGTTCAAACAAAGACTACAACCGCTCTATGGCTCAATGTGCCTTGTTTACAAATGTCCTTTTGTGAACTATGATTGCTTCCCTTGTCAAGTGCAGACCCAAGGAAAAAAAGGTCTTTGCAAAACTAGGTTGTTAGTGGCTTCTGGCAAGGTTGTCTATTGCCCCCCCTGAAAGTTTCCTTGTGTTCGACGCAAGCAGATAATTGGCCAGGAACTCGGCCGTTACCCTGAATGTTGTGTCTGTCTGGAGGCACAAGTAGCATTTGAGGTCATTACCAACCTCCAAGACATGGCCTCTCTGATAATGGACAGAAGGAAAAAAAACAACATGGTTACATATTAAAGGGAAAATACATTTCAGCTTGTGGGAACCTTTGAGCCTGAGGAGTCTAAGCAAATGTATTGGTAATTATTTTGTTGAAAATAGTTTTAATGGGAAAGAGCAGGCATATATTAACCAGGACTGGTGAGTGCATCATAAGTACTTTGTGAGGTGGGAGTGATGGGGAGGAAATCGGGGGTTGGAGGGGTAGGGTGGAGGCGGCAATGATGAAAATGCTTGCACCCAAGTTGCCACATCGGGTTTGTCAACAGGAATGCCTGGTTGGAGACGAGAGGGAAAGAGGAGGGCTCTGGCATGCTTGGCATCTCTGGGGGCACGGGAAGTCTGTCAGTTTGATCAACTCAGACACCAGGCAACTTGACTTGGAAATGTAGCCGAAGATTCTGTTCATCATTGAAACTCTTGAGCTCCATGGGATCTAGTCACGTGGCGCGTGACAGAAAAAAATGAAAGTGAAGAGAAAGAAATGGTATCCATGTCCACGTTTCAATTTTTCCGCACATGGTACAACAGAAAGGTCTCATTTTGAAAATATTGTTTTGTTCATCGGTCTCTGACTCTCTGCCTTCATTTTCCTTGCAGTCAGGCTCTGTCTCTCGCTGCTCTGTTTTTCTTTTTTTTTCCTTTCACAACCCCACGGGAACACAGGACTTGTCAAGCCACGTAAAACTCAAAATCCCTGACATTACGGCACCATTGCAACTCGTGGGGGTCCTTTTGAAGTCATTAACACACAATGGCTCGGAGAGCACAGTGTCAATCAAAATTATTCAGTCTTTTAGACATTTCAACATCTGAAATTGTCAGTAATAGCAGTTTTGATCAAATACTCATGGTGGGGTTGCAGAAGAAAGAGATGAAGTATGATGGCATGGTGTGAAATCGCTTTGATAAATCTACCACACATCCCTCAAGCACGCGACTTAACTTAAATCACATCAAGCCGACAAGTTATTTCAATTTGCGGTATAATAGTAAGTGTTGGCAACGTGAGGGTGCAAACGGACATGAAATAATGCTAATCATTATTATTTATGTTAATCAGTCTAGCATTAGCTGTACTAAGTGCCTTGGGTAAGTCCCGGGCCAAAAGACTCAGCAAGCCAACATTTTTCATAGGGATCTTCCTTATGTGTGTGAGTGTGTGAGGAAGTGTTTGAATCTGCGACCGGTACCAGCACAAGTTGGCAGTTTTTTTTTCTTGCCCTTCCACCTTACCCCTAACACGTTGGCAGCATGTATTTCAAACCACGGTACCAAGCCAGACTATCCTTGTGTACATTCTCTGAGGTCAACTTTTTTAAAGATTTTATCTGGTTCACCTGAGATCACCTCTGTCTCTCTTTTTCTTCCTCCCTATTAATCTCCCTCTCTCCCTTTCTATCTCTCTCCCACATGAGTAATGGAGAGAGAGGAGTGAGAGAGAAAAATAAAAAAGACAAAAATAAAATCACCCAGCAGAATAAATTAAATGCAATCTTGCATGTCCCAATATACCTTAGGAACAGAAGATGAATATAAGAAAGCGACCATTGTGTCTGCATACGGCCCATATTTGTCTAGCTTTGTTACCAGGGTTCCTGTGCAGCTACTATGTATAACATCTCCCAGTCCAGTTAAACCCATGATATATTGTCATAATCAGCCTTGTTAATTTCAGACCCTATCATTGCACAAGGCCAGCTTTTTCCAGGGACACGTATCAACTCAAGTCTGGTAGGTCGCTGTAAAAGCTCTGTCCCTGGAATGCAAACTTGATGAGAAATCTTTTTATGTTGTTTTTTTATTCTCCAGATATCAGACAATAAATTTCAGCTAAATAGTTAAAAAGATAAATGTATTTAGTTCAATATTTTACTCCCCTCCCCTGCAAAGCTCAGTAGGGTATCTATCTATCTAATTTGTACAAACAGCCACTCTGACCTCAGCATATGTTGAGGGACTGATTTCCATCCTGTCCCTTATGGTCTGTTTGTTTGATTAAGTTTGCTTATAATTATACGTATAATCACTGTATATACGACTTGTCCAAGAGCAAAAAACAGTTAATATAAAAGCAATGCATTACAATTATTCCTATGTAAATGATATGGTGGTATCTTTGGCATTAATTTTTTATGTTAAGGAGTGGACAGCTAATGAAGAGGGGTGTAAAACCTGATTGTGCATGCAGTCTCCATATGGCATGGAGCGTCTATTAGAATATTATCAAGAGGTCAATGCTATCACTGCTAGAAATTACGGATGCAAAAGAAAATCCAAAGATCTCTTATCAACTACACACTCCAAATCAAAGAGGACTCCTGTGCTCGTTGATTTTTTATTCTAACTATTTTGTGGTGTAGTCTGTGGAATTCTGGCCATTTAACGTAATGGACCTGGCAGAAATGGAATATAATTTTTATAAGTATGTTTAATGAGTTTGTAATCCCATGGAAATAAGAATCTTTTGGTTTTTGTTACCTTAGAGTGAGCCCTTGGTATCAACACATGGAGCGGGTCTGCTTCCATGGAGCCCGCTATGGGGCACCACAAGGTTTATCTTAAGTAATCCAGAATGGTGGAATGGCGCTAGAAGAGGATGCATTTACATTCTTTATCATAATTGCTATCTTGTAAGCTATGACCTATAGTTTTACAGACTAAATAACTAAATGCAAAAAGAAACCTCATCACTTGACCCACGCTACTTGATGCAGTTGTGGACTGCACAGCGCCTGTGCTGGAAAGCAGCAAGTGGAAGGGCTGGAGTTACGCAGGGCTTCTTGAAATGTTACGGAGGTATTGCGTCGGAGGGAAAGTCTTCTATGAGTGGCAGGATGGAGGTTTCCGAAGAAGACTTTAACAAATGTATTTGATTTTAAAACCTTTTAAACCTTTACGAGACACTTTGTCTAAGGACGTTGGTGACATTTTTGCGCGTCTTCCCACTGGCTACGGGAAAAGTATGAGTGCTTCAGATGACATATTTTTTATTAGACCCCAAATATGATGAGCTGCAGCAGCACTACAGTGATAGCGCTGTAGAAAAGTCTTGCCATCGGTGCATACCGCCTTATGCTGAATCGCCGCTAATGCAAACAGGTCCCTTCAAATTTCCTAAGACGAGAGTGTAGTCTTGGTTCCCGTTCAAGTTTTTGCCTAGTAGTAATCAATTTATTAAGGATAATCGACAGACATATAACCTATTTGACAGAGTTTGATTGGTCCCTTCCAAAAAACTGGCCTACCATATCACCTTTTCAGGCAAAGGCTTCAGGTTTTTTCCATTTGAGACTAATGCACTTGTGTTGTATCTGCAAGCTCATCGCTAGATGGCAATAAATCCTACCTACCTACTGCACCTTTAAGGCTGCAATAGTGTCCAACAATGATCATCCATCCAAAGTCAGTATTTTATACAATCTATGAGCAATACAGGCCAACTGGAGCTCCACTTCGGCCATGTCATTTTTCATGAGCTTTGTACCGTTGTGGAGGTAGTGGGGGTCACCAACAGTGATTTGTGTGTTTCAAACGTGAGATGTATCCAGGGAAATGTAATTCATGTATTCTATTGTTTAGGGCAGGTTACTTTGTAATTTGCGTTTTAGGTAGAAACTGTCTTCTCCCTGGCAGGTATACACCCAGCGCCAAAATGAGACTCATAGCGGTGATGGCGTCTTGAGTGCCCCTCGTCAGCACTATAATTAATTTGAAAACACTTTCACATGACATCAAGTTTCTGCTATTGAGATGTGTGATTCTTTTAACACACCACCACAATAGCGCTATGCTGCTATACATTCCCATTTCCGGTTTGATGTCGGGATGGTCCTGGTGGGTGTTGATTGTAAAACTTGTGGAACATGGGCCAGCATGGACCAGCCACTCAATGTTCGCGAACAAACCTATTTTAGTCTCAGTAACACTATGCAACAGTGAAGGCTTTATATTGGACTACTAAATTATGCATCCTGCTTAAAGACATTATCAAAATACATATCATCATAATAGAAAATGTATTTCAATTACAGAAAATGACTATAAATCAATTTTTGATTGAAATACTGAAAAACTTGTTACGATTACGGTTTTCTTGGACTAGTTATACTTATTTCATGCCTAGACCCAAGGTGAAACCTCATCTCGAGTGGATAATTCATCAGTAGTGATCTGCTCCTTTCTTCATGGTCAGTTATTATTTTTCTTCATAGCCTTCCCGAATCGGAGGCTGTCAGACCCTCAAGGCCCGCTTGCCCTCATGCAGCTATGAGACGCTTCTCGTCTGGTAAGAGATAGAGAGATAGAAGAAGTATGGATGAAAACAGCCTGGAGAAAGATTCAGTTATACTTTAATCAAGTAGTGTCAAAGTGGGATTGATGCGTGTAGGTGTGTGCGTGCCTGCTTGTGTGTGCCCTTGTGTGCTTGTGTTGGGTTTGGTATAGCTTTGTTTGTCGGTGTGTATGTCTGTATCTTTGTATATAGATGATATGCCCTGCGAGTGAAATCAAGAACCCAAATCTTTAAAAAACAAGGATATTCTAGTTGATATATTGAATTTTGCAAACCGTCTAAACCGTGAGCCATTGGGTTACAGTCAAAAGTGGAAATATATCGACACTATTTTTTATCAAAATCAGCATTATGGAAATTGACTGTTTTTTTTTTTACTGGGGATACAGTCAATAAATGTATTGTCACAATCCCCCCCCAAAAAATCCTGCTATTGATTTACATCACTATTGCTTTAATAGCCCTCCTAGATCTCTGTCCCTCTCTCTCTCTGTATATTGATGTTATCTGTTGGCAGTGTTGACATGCCAGTACAGCTTTTTATTTCCTCTTTGACTGCTGTAGGGTTTGAGCAGTCGGCTACAGACGGTGGTAAAAGAGCTTGCGTGGCATAACGGTGAGCCCTCTCTTAGACACTTCTCTCTACTTAGCTGTCCTACAGTAACTGCTGTGTCGTATATAACAAAAGATGACTGCACACGTTGTTCAAGGCTGGCTGCCTTCAAGCTGTCTGTATTAAGCCGTATGAAGCTACCGTGGAGGTGAACGCACACACACACACACACACACACACACACACACACACACACACACACACACACACACACACACACACACACACACACACACACACACACACACACACACACACACACACACAAACACACAGACACACACAATCGCAGGCATACATCATGTACACACACTCACACACACACACACACACACACACACACAGACACAGGCATACACTTATGTCCACACACACAAAGACACAAACACGACGCAAAGGCAGACACATATTCACACACACACACACACACACGAACTACTGGGAAGTTTGCCGAAGCTCTCCCTCGAAAATATGTCCTTTGATGCCTGTTGTTAACTTGGCCTATAACTTTGTCATCCTGTCATGTATTTTTTCATTTCAACTCCTACTTCCTTTCTTACCTCACACAGAACGGTGGCCGTCTTCTAACCCCTCGTGTCCTCTTTTGATCGCTTATCGACCTCACAAAGAGGCGGATCGCAGCGCTCCTCTATTAAAAGAATAGGCGTTTGAAGTTCCCAACGCCCCTGATGCCCCCCCCCCTCCTTCCCAGCTCCCCCTCCCTCCGCTTCCCCCCAGCTCCCCCGCCACGTACTGTTATCTCTTCCCCTGTGCCGCCGCTGCCATGGTGCGTGCCACTCATTGTCACGCGCGCCGAACACGGCCCCTGTCACCGGAGACACGTTCAAACGAGCCCTGAGCGGCCGCCGTTTGAAGACGAGCGGCAAAGCCGCCAAACTCTTCTGGCAGGAGGGGGAAGAAGAAAAGGTGGGAGGAGGGCGGCCCGCCTCCCGGTGGCGGGCCGCCCCCGCGGACGAACCACCACCAACAGAAAGGCTGCTGAGGTGTCTTCAGGTGTCGCCTCGGATGGTTCAAGGGCCCTGGCAGCTTTGTGCCATGGCAACACTTGAACCGTGATCTTAATTGGATGATGAAGCCCCCCCTCCCCCCCTTCGCCCGCCCCCCCCCCTCCCCACCACGACCGCCACCTCATCACGGCGGACTTGATAAATGTTGGCTGGATGAAGCATGCCCTGATCAAAATGTGTTCTGGTGGGACTTTATTTTAGTGTCCCGCGGGCATAGTGTGATAAGAGTGTGCTGGGTTGATAAGGGTATTCACGCTGAGGCGTGGGGAAGTAGAGGGATTCGAGGAAATAAAACGCTTTTGAATAGTTTTTCAGTGTTTCTTTACGTATATTATGTATAAAAAAGGAGAAATAGCGGGTGATTTCACTTCTCCTTTGTCGTTGTCATAAAAATGTAGTCTTCAAGTTTGTATGGGCTGTTTAAATCTAATCCGTTGCTCACGGATAGAGTGTTACTTTGAGAGAAAAATACCCGTGCAGAGACGCATTCAATCACAGCCATTGTTCCTCCCTGCGACATTACCATAATTTTGTATTCATAAGGAAAACACAGACGGACAAAAAGAAAAAAAAAGACTTTGTAAATGAATTACAAGCATGCTTTGCTTTGTTCCTAACTCTAAGTAGCTTTGTTCTAATAAAGTCAGGCCTTCTATGAGACCACTGTGAAAATGAGTGTCCAAACGCAGACGCACTGGAACCATTTTAATAATTGCCATGGGCTTGTGTGAGTCAACGCTGTGCACAGAAAATAAGTGAAGTCATTCCTGCATACATTTGTAGGTTTAATTAGGGGTCTGAATCATTTTCTGCTAAATGTTAACTATGCTGTTTCCTGTTAACTACTATCACAATGTCATGCCTTAATGCATACTAAGAAGCTCCTGAAACAGTTCTTCCCTTTAATTTGGTTGGAGTGTTTTGGACGTTGCTGTTCTGTAGTGGATGGGAATAGAGGCACCGGGTCCCTCTGAAGCTCCATCAACATTTGAGGGTGCAGTACTCATCGTGCATTAGCAAAATGTCAGGGGGGCTTCAGGGTAAAATATTTAAAGGAGTTGTGGTCGGTACGGCTAATATCATGCGTCACATTCAGCATGGTTCTCTTCTCCTACTTTTATTTGCACATTAGCCAAAATATACACAGGTAGTATATGTCACTACTTTCGGTGAATAGAATTGGTGAATACTGGATGTATTTGTAAGTCTAAATGACTTAGTTAGCTATCCTTTGAAGTTCAAATGTTTACATTGGGTTGGAAAACCCAATGGTAGTCATGGGGTGAACAAAGAGCTGTGCGAGAACGATTCGCTTGTTCAGAGGTTCTCTGGTTTCCTGGGAGTAGCTAAACTTAATTGACTACTTGAGGAGTTAATTATGCTGCAATGTATTGGGGATTAGTCACCTTGCATACCATTAATTTACACTGCAAGAGAAATATATTTTGTTTTTTTTCCAGTGCCAAACCCACTGCAAATCCCATAAAACTTAAATGCTATTAGTAACAATTTCGTGGATTGAGTTGTAGTAACGTGGATTGAGTTGTATTTTCTTCTTCTTTGAGAGAGACGCAGGGTAGATTGTAGAATGAAAGAATGAAATAAGAGTGTGCGATTGTGTGTGTGTGCGTGCATCCTTGCTTGCATGTGTGCTGCCATGTGTGTGTGTGTGTGTGTGTGTATGTGTTACTGCGTGTGCATTAGTCTGTTTGCCTGTGTGTGTGTGTGTGTGTGTTTGTGTGGTTTTTGTGAGTGCGTATTCGCCTGTGTGTGTGTGTGTGCTTGGGCCTGTGTGTGTGTGTGTATGTACTGTGTGTTGAGAAGAAAGAGGGGGGGGGATGTAGATTCCAACTGACTGTACAAGAACATGATATGCACCTCAGACCTTGAAGGCCCACGTGTAGAGCCAAGCGTGGGCAGATGGCTCCGTGAATCCACCGCGTCTCATATCGCTGGGCCAGAGAAACAGGTTAGGGAGGAGAGCATGTGGATCCATCTCAGTATTTTGTTTTCCTTGTCTGTATCTTCCTTCCTCCGTTCTCGGGTCCGTTGAAGAGGAGGAGGAGGAAGAAGAAGAAACAGGATGTTAAAGTGGACCACTGTACATGGTGTTTGCGACAGAATGGAGCATTATTCAAGTCACAGTTTGCATGCCCCTTATTTTAAGTTATTTTGGTTGCAGAGTTACGGAGGCTGTGTATCAGATGCATTGTCAGCCTATGGTTTGCTCTGTATAGAAATATACTGGGATGCGGTGAAATCAATACAAAAAAGCATCTCCTTAAAAAAAAAAGATTTATTTTATAAGCAATAGAAAACAGATAGAAAACAGACAAACAACAAACCGTGACTGGTTTGTTGCGTATGTAGGAGGATGCAACATCTCAGCCATTTCGAAAGAGGCATGCTTGTACGGAATTGAACAAAGTTAGAGAAAGGAGCGAGTGACCTTGGTCTCATTCAGAAATGCATGTACATCAAATCATACGACAATGGCAGCGAATCCATTAAAACAGCATAATGCAATTTGTTGAGTCAACATCACAGCAATAGTGTAATCCCTCTGTGATTCAAGTGGGCATTGGTAAAGAGATAAGTAAGCATAATTTGTTCTTTATCGAGAAACCATTCCATATACAAATCAAATGGACATGATTGATCATTCAATGGACACAGACAAAATGTACAGGCTCAATGTGAAGAGACCATATATAAATAAATAAATGAATAAATCATAAATCCAAAAGGGATTTTTTTCTAATGCAACCCCTTTCAACAACCGAACAAGTTGTACATTTCCTTTACAACTCAACTAATCCATCACGTTCAGGCTAGCCTTAATCCCCTTTAAAGTCTCTCTCTCTCTCTCTCTCTCTCTCTCTCTCTCTCTCTCTCTCTCTCTCTCTAGCCTTTTTCCTCTTTTTTTGCGTGCACCCACCCAACACACACACACACACACGCACGCACGCACGCACGCACGCACACACACACACACACACACACACACACACACACACACACACACACACACACACACACACACACACACACACACACACACACAAACACAAACACATATTATGCCATGACTTCCTCACACTCACCCACAAACAAAACATGTAACAGAATGGCAAACGAAGGATTTGGGTGAAAGGAAGTGATGGTAAAAGAGAGTGAGAGAGATTAAAAGGAATAAGATCTCTTTAAGTAGGCCGGCAAAAAAGAGAGCAAGACGCTTAAACAGAGAAAGAGAGAGCGAGAGACATTGAGACAGTTAGATCGAGAGAGACAGACTGAGAGAAAGAGCGTGAGAGAGAGAGAGAGAGAGAGAGAGAGAGAGAGAGAGAGAGAGAGAGAGAGAGAGAGAGAGAGAGAGATTGTGAGAGAGAGAGAGAAACATTGAGATTGAGAGATCGAGAGAGAGACGTTTAGACCGAGATAGAGACAGTGAGAGAGATGTTGAGACTGAGAGAGAGAGAGAGAGGAACATGTGCGAAAGAGAGGTTTACTGGCACAAAACAAATTTGATTAATCGAGGACTTTGCGCTTCCCTGCCCATCTCTGCATGGGTGGATCCCTCAATATTCCCCAGTTCAAAAACCAACTGGCCGACCATGCCTGACCCCACGCCCATTTGGCCTTGTTTGACTTGTGTGGCAAGTGAACAGGAGGTGGCCACGGGACTCACGTTGCCAAATGGCACTTATTGGCAGAGAGAATAGCAAACACACTTTTCCAGAGGGAGAATATGGTTTAAACCTGGCCTTGGTCTTCTGATCTGTGCGTGAGGCGGATGTCATTTGACAGTGTATCACCCCTTAAATACTGTGCCAGAATTGTTTATTACATTAGATACATCTGATTACTCCTTGTTTTTTTCTGTGGTGTGTTGGGAGTCCTGGTTGCTTCATATGAGTTGGAATAGTTTTGTCCATTTTTTGTCCTGAAAGAAATGTAACTGTAATCTTGGAAAGGTCAAATCTGACCAGTGGATCGTTATTGTTGGTTCAGGTTCATTGGATGGTGTTGTTGATTTGAAAAACTTTGAAGTCAACCCACCAACATGTAGGTGTGAAGAGTGCTGAGTGAGTAGGAGATGAGGAGAAAACAGGGCAGGTAAACAAACAGTTCAGTGGGCAGTGATTGCCGCTTTGAATTGCTCTGTCAATACAAAGGGTGCCTTAATGAAACATGGCAATCTGCCACGAAAGATTATGCTTTATATGAGGCTGCTCTATTTTCTCTTCTTCCTCATCTTATATTAGACCCAAGACACTGGGGGACCCATCCCACAGAGACCACTAAACACAAGATGGCCAATTTTTTTTTGGCTTTAATTACTTCGCCTTTTGTCCCACTTTTCAATGGCGAATCAGTAGAAAGTTGGGTGGCCACTTTGAGACTCGTCCATTGCAATATTATTCTCCAATTTGTTATCAACAGTGACAGGGATTGGCAAAAGTGAAAGTCGCCAGCTGCCTGGGCATAGGTTTTGTGTTGGTGCGTGCGTGAATGTGTGTGTTCGTAGAAAAGGTTGGAGTGGAACATTTTCTGTAATGTATGTGTGTGCATGAATACTCATGTTCAAGTCACTTATGTGTGGGATTGTCAACAGTATGTGTGAGCACACAGAGGGATAGAAGGATGGTGTATTGTGCACTTTTTGCATGCTAATGTTTATATGCATGTTGTTGTCTGCATGTGATTACGCCGGCGTGTGCGTGAGTGTGCATAAGTATGCCTTTTTGTGTGTTTTTGTGTGTGAGCGGGCGTACTACATATGTGTGTTGGCATGCGCGTGTGTGCGCATATGTAGGGCTGTGTGTACGCCTGTGTGTCTTCAGGCATATGGGCGACCAGGGACAGTTAACGTAGCGGTTAGCTAGCGCAGCGGTCGTCGGCAGCAGTGGCGATAGGGCGTGTTTGACAACGCCAGAGCTCGCTGTGGAAGAGCCGTGGCACAGCTCTGTGATGCAGCAGATGAAAGCCAGCGGCGTGTTAATTATGCATCTGTCTCCAATGCACAACACTCAGAGGAGACATGTCCTGATTCATTTGGCAGATTATTCTTCACTTCTGCTCAGGGATTTCAAGGAGATGATTTATTGATCCTGCTCCAACTGAGTCCTCGCTCTTGTTATTGCTGAATTCTGATTGGTCCCTGATTATATGGACTCGGCCGCATCATGGAGTCCCTGCAGCTGGTGAGAGTTCAATCATGTATTTATATTGGTCATCTTTTTTCCCAAAGAAAAGATTTCATCACAATGGTTATCGGAGTGAACTCTTCAAAACCGAATTGTATTATTTTTGTTTGTCTGAGTCCAGGGCCAGACACACACACACACACACACGCACGCACGCACGCACGCACGCACGCACGCACGCACGCACGCACGCACGCACGCACGCACGCACGCACGCACGCACGCACGCACGCACGCACACACACACACACACACACACACAGGGGGAATGCATGTAGTTGTTGTTGAATAAGGAATAAAACAACAGGATACCCCATGTATGGCTTATGATTCATTTTCATTTCGTCATTGACAATTCCATTGTTTCAGGTTTGTTTGTGAGGTTTCTTTATGCCGTTGAAGTCATTGTGACCCATAACAACAATCATTCCCAACTCCTGGCTGTATTCTTATTTGACAGGCATAATGCAGTGATAATTGATCAAGGGTATGGTAGGTGGGCGATGGGAAATCAGACACAGCTTATGCCGAAGAAGAAGAATGCAATGTAAAGTGAAACACAAATGAAATTCCTGAAATAAGATTTGACTGGGAAATTAGTTATTGTTCATCAAGTTTCCAAAGGTTTGACGAAGATTGTATTGTATTTTTAATGCATTTAGTCTCTATGAAGATAGCATATATTCTAAATTTAGATTTTATTTTGTATTACAATTGACATTTATATAGTAACCTGACATTCAGAACCCGGGGCTTTAATTTTTTTATTATGTCCATGCCATTTCTAAATTAATAACGAATTGCACACGTAATGAATTATGTGTGTTATTCCCTGGCCTATTGTGCTGCAGGTTTACATATCCAGAAAATATGTTTAAATGATTTCCGCCTGCTTGACAGATCGCATAAATGAAAAGACTTAGGAGGCAGTATCATCCATTCACTGCATTCTGTTATTAAGTATTTCCAGATAAAGTTGCTAGTTGGATTGTTTGCTATATTTGCTACATTTATTCAAATCTTGTTTATCAGCAATCCAGGGTTGAGGGGGATTTAGCAATCATAAAAAGACTAATGCCTTATTAAATCAAAAGGTTTTGCGGGGGATTTTTGTGTGTTTGTCTGTGTGTGTCTGTGTGTGTGTGTGTATGTGTGTGTGTGTGTGTGTGGGGGGGGGGGTTGTACAGTATCGAGAATGTCGATTTCCTCCCCCTGGGAAGACTCAAACTGCCGGAGTGTCATCTGCCCTCAGGCATGTTCTTGAAGCTGACCTTATCCATTCCTAGCATCCTGTGATTGGACAAAAGTGAAAAAAAATTATATAAATAACTAATGACAAAACATATTGAACAAACCCTCTTCAGGGATTAGCATCACTAAAGGATGCACAGTGCTATCCAAAAGTTGAGTTGGAAGGACAAACATAATTGAGCGAAAGGGCACACACAAATACACCGGCTGGCAGCCTCTGTCTCATCTATGCGTGGCCGATATAAGAATTGAAACGTATTATCAGCTCTGAAACAGGCTTTTCCCCTAGCCCACGGACACAGATAGTTTAAGCTTATAGGAGGCAGATATGTAGCAGTGTGTTTTTTTTCCCCTCCAAAATATCTTAAGGCTTTCTGGGTTTAGTCAACCTGTTATCTACGGGAGACATGTTGTATCTAACAAGACCTCGGGTTTCAAATGCAAATCCCCAGTGTGTTGTTCTACAGCAAGCTTTCTGTTGTTCTTTTACAAACGAGGTGGTGCGAAAAGGTGCTCGACACCAACATTCGGTTCTCTGGGCCGAATCACAACATATTATTTAGTAAACACAGGTTTAAAATTCACTGTTTATTTTTACCCCAGCGAAAACCAAACGATACTATTTCCTACAACATTCCTCTGAATGATACCACGCCGAGTTTATTTTGGCCTCTAACATGAATAGATGGTTCCAGTTTGTGGTTATGGGGGTATGACATTCACCACTCGGATGACAGCGATGCATGTTGAATAAAACATGCATGTGTTTTATTCAAGCAATATCAGACTTACTAACTTTACGTTACTACTGGGACAAAAGTACCAACCCTTCAACACACAAAACCTAGTCAAATCAAACCAGGAGGTGAGAACCTTAGGCTTTTGAGAATCTTTTGTTTTTCCCCCTCCATCCATAGCCAGTTTGAAGAGCGCAGCAGAGTGCAGGTGGCCGGGCCGAGCTGTCGTCCTCATTTGGACATCTGTTGCGGACGCTAGCCCCACTAGCCCGTAGCAAATAAACTGCCCGTGGCACAGCAGGAAGTGCAGAAATCCTTTGGCAACAGTCACACCGCGCAGAGAATGACCATTTACATGACAGGGACCATATTTTGCGCGGATATTGACAAGGTAATCAACGGCCTTGGCTGGGGGTTCGGTGCCAGAAAAGCACCTGCCTAATCTATTCTGAGTCCTGCTCACGTCGGACGGGGGAGGGGGGGGGGGGGTTCTGAGAGGGATGTAATTAAACAGCCAAACAAGTTTTGTTTTTTTGCCGCAGCTAATCTGATATGGACAGAAGTCTTGCTGATGAATTGATTCATTTCGCCTTAATCAGGGCTTGTTAGTCAGAGCGTGTGCCAGGCAACCTTACTGAGAACAATGGATTCCGAGGATTCAGTGTGCCGAGACTACCGAATTTACCCTCCTGGCATGAATGAATATCTAATATATATATTTTTTTGGAATTGAAGTCAACAGCTTTCCAATTGTCACAGGCCAGCGAGATAGGGTGTAATACGTTATTTCCCCCCCCCCCCCCCATTCCAATGGCAGGAATAAGAAAGAAAATGAGCACAAGTATGCATAAACACGCTGTCATTAGTGGTAGGAAGCACTTGCGCCCTAAGCTATAGGTTAGTGCACTCTCTAGCAGTGAGGAGGAGGGTGGGGGGGATTAGAAGTTGAGGAATGCAACATGTTGCCTCCATATGTCTTTGAATTTGTATTGCCATTTGGTCATTATTTTAGACAACATGGATGACACTACGACGCTCATATTCCCTTGATACCAACATTCATACACTAATTTCTCTGGAGACTTATGTGTGTATCTGTGGTTTTGTAATGGCTGCCTGCCAGGTCTATCCATGTGTCCTTCCCTGGGTTTGCTCCTTGTAAAAAACTTTGGTATTCTCTTATATCTGAGGTCTTAAAGGACCAGAATCTCAATCCTTGGAATAATCTTATTGTCTTATATTGAGCCATCTTTCATAGTCGAGGGTAGGGCTGGCAATTAATCGAATTTTGATCGTGAAATCGATCACAAAATTAACATAATTGAGTTTGAGTTTTATAGAAAGGGCAGAACAGCTGGATACATATCTGTATATCATTTATTATTTTTTTAAGGTGATTTCAAAGTGATTTCAGCATGTCTCTCCCAGTTTTTTTGGGGAGAGACATGCTGAATACAATAAACATGTTTTCAAACTTAAAAATAATCGTTTGAATAATCGTGATTTAAATATTGACCAAAATAATCGTGATTATGATATTTCCCATAACCGAGCAGCCCTAGTCGAGGGCCCATAAACAAGACTGCTGCACAATACAGTGAGGAAACTGTATCGGTCACAATAATGTCACCCAAAATAGCTTTTAATGAGAATTGTATCATCAACAGAGCGTTGACAGATTGCACATGAATAACCCCCATTTGATTGTTAAGTTATTGCTGTTTAAATACCTCTCTCCAAAATCGACATATTATTGCAGATTTCGGATACAGGGAATATATTTCTTATAGCTGTCAGTTTTAAGAGGCTGGCTTAGACATCCTTAATACAAGGCGAGCCCAGGACTTTGCTTGTCATTGCCTACCACTAGCTCTTTCGGTTGACATATTTTTGGACGGCTGAGGTTCCTCCCAAAAATTCTTTAACTGCACCCTGGCTCACGGAAGTCGGCTGAACTGAGCATGCTCCATACCAAACCCATTTCACTGGCTCTTGTACGACTGTTTTGTTAAAGATTCTGATAACGTTTTTATTTGCCTACATGACTGCTTATGTTTACAAGTGAAATAGGTAATTGGCTTAGGCACAAATAGGTGCAAGGTGATTGGATGATGATAGTTTCTTTCAAGATTTGATTAAATCATTTATGAAGTGACAAAATATATCCGCCAACTGTGTGTCAGCCAATTGTAGAAATCTTATATGATAGGATTAGTTGTTATTGTCAACGTCAATAATAAGTTTGCCGGCAGGACACAAAAAATGTTCAGTAGTTAAAAGGACCTTGATTAGACGTACATATTTTCTATCTTCTCACTTTCTGGTGATAATTCCGAGCTACGGAAATTGGTGACAAGATATGAAGAATAAGGGTCTGTTTTCCCAATAGAAGTTACCTTCTAAAAGCTTTCCACTCTAGGTTTGCATACAAACCTTCCTGTTTAAAATAATACAGAAAAGGTACTTCAGTATGAATATGTAAAGAAGGATATGATATTCTCTTACATACACATTCTACCTAGTTTGTATAAATGTATTTCTTCCAAGAGAAAACTATAACATGATTGTCAGAGCTTTACAAATGAGAACCATCCTGGCCCCCACACACATACAATTGGTACTGGTTGTAACTGTATAGGAATATATTATATTGGAAAACGTTAAGATAAATGCAACAATAAAACTTGTTTTGGGGATTGACACAATAACCAGTGCTTTGTTTATACATCATTAAACACTAATCAATGTATTTTGAAAAAGGCGACGCGACAATGTTTAATTCCCAGACGACTACACCATTGCTATTTTTGTGTGTGTTTGTTTGGGCTGCAAAAACGAAGAAGAACAAGAGATGAAAACGGCCCGGTAAACAGGGATGCAGAATAATTAAGTAAGTTTGTCGAACATAAATATAGCTGTTTAGCGTTGAGGGAATTATATTTAATCCAATTTCACAAACGTGGGTGATAAAAAGAGGTTTTGTTTGTTCTACAAGTAAATATCTTTCCACACATTTTCACAACTAATTATGTTGAATAATCTGGACCCACCGAGGAAAAATGCTAACATTTTACGAGACCTCAGGGAGTTAATGTGATGAGAAAATGAAATCCATGTCGGAGCAAGCACTATCATCTAGCAGCATATGTACACATCATATCTGGGATCTAAAAGCAAAGTCTGGCACATCATTCAATGATAAGCCTTGGAAATAGCAATATATATATTTTGATATATATATATATATATATATATATATATATATGTGCCAAAACACGGTAAACAACACCTGGGGATCTGGCTTCTTCTCTCTGGTTCACTTTTGATCCAGAGATAGGGAGGAAGAGAGAGATAGAGAGACACAGATGGACAGAGACAGAGCCAGAGAGCGAGATAGAGAGAGAGAGAGGTTGGAATCTCAAGTCTCTTTTGGAGTGAATTTAAAACAAAAACGCCCGGTTTAACCTGACATCCTCTCACAAATGCAAACACACACACACACACACACACACACACACACACACACACACACACACACACACACACACACACACACACACACACACACACACACACACACACGCGCGCGCGCGCACGCGAACAGACACACACAAACACAAACACACACAGAAACAGAAACTCAACAATAAAGCACGCAGGAGGAATTAACTGTGCACCAAACACAGAGCTTGTGATGCTGGCGGTCTTTGCTGGGGTGTTGGGCAGGAGTGTGTGGTGGGGGGGGGGGGGGGGGGGGGTACTGGAACACTGTTCTGCACTGAGTGACAACCACTCCAGAGCCCATGTGAGCATGCACGCTCCTCGTGCACACATGCTCACCACCAGCCCCCCTTCTCCCAGCCCTCTTCACAGGTTCCAAGCGGGGAGGCAAAGCAGGCTTCCCACCAGGAGCCCTAAGCCTCTGAGCACTTTCCTGCGAGAGAGCTCCTCTTCTTTGTTTAAGCCAAAGCGGCCGTGCGGAGGGAAAGTTCTTCTCGCACACTGGGAAATAAGACGGAGACAGGAGCGGCGAAACCCACTGTGCCAAAAGCAGCCTCGACACCTCAGCACACGTGCTAATAGGATTAGGTCCCAGACTCCCTTCGCCGCCGTTTCTTATTTTATTTTATTCCTATATATAGACGTTGTAAGCGAATCAACTTGCGAACAACCGCAATGTGTTCATGGCATGATGAATGACTCGCAGCAGTTCTAATCTGGGTCTAAGTCGGAGGACGTGTGGAATGTAAATGATTTCGCTATCTGCGAAGGATGGTTACACTGTATAGTAGTTACGGGTTGTCATTTTTGTACTGTAACTTTTAGATTTTCGTTTGATATAACAAAGGCACTGAATATATTAAACCCCAAATAAGCAGTAATTTTGAAAGATTTTAAAAGGAAACAACCCCGAAAATTCATGCAGGATTTTGCCATTTGTACTGTTGTCTAGCAGTTTTTAAACAATGACAATTTGATTAAAAGCAAAGGCAGAGTTTGAACATTTAATAACTGACTTGTATGTCTGCTCAAAGTCAGTGCAAAGGATTCTATAAAGATATTCTGCTGCTTTAAGTTCTGATATCTCCCTTGCAGTTACCACAAACCATCGCAGAACTTTTAGTTTCTTTCATTTAAATAAATAACCGTCTTATTAGAACAAATTAAACTACACACATTGCACCGAAATTAAAGCACTCAGTTACTCAAAGTTATAATTTTAGTTCAGTTTTATGGAATGACTATGCTTCATATCCAAATGAATTGACACTTAGTTCAAATAACAATCTAATTCTACACTAAAAGGCATCAATGGCTTACCGTACAGGGGGAACGAAATATGTGTGACACTGAACCATTTAGGAAGTTCTTGTATAGCATTGCTCAGGAGACATAAATAAGAGTTCCCACCAACCGTATAATATATTTGATCCGTAAGAATACTAAATTGACTTTTCCTAATAAGCAGCAGGCTGCTCTAGCATTTTGTGTCTGCCAAAACCAGATATCAAAGGTCAACGCTGCATGGCCGATACAGGTGTCGGGACTTTCTGTTGCTGGGTGAGGAAACAATGAGTGAGCAAAAAAATGAATAAAAAAGCCCTGGTAACAAAAACATAAATAAATAAACATAAGCAAGTCATAGCCTTGAGAATACTAAGCGAACCTCACCTTCAACAGGACCAGTCTCTGAACGGGTAGAATGGCATATTATGATGTTGGGACTATAATTGGCGTCTACTGATCTTTAGTTATTGATTGTGTCTGGCCTACACTAGGAGCTGAAGAGGATTTTCTGGCGGTCAACTTGTTGGAGTGGCTAGTGATGGACTAAAAAGCGGTGTTAAGTACAAAATAAATGACCCGTTGTCCTCTCCAGCTACACGAACAGCCACGAGCACGCCATTTTGCTGACAGGCATTAACATAGTGACATTTAAAAGCCATTTGCATGTCGCAACATTTGCGTCCTTCACTGTCTGCATCGCAAATGATATACAAGGTTTTAATCCTTCCAATTGGCATTCACGTGTTGACGTTGTTTTTTGTTTTTTTCCCAGTCGAGGTTACACGTCTGGTTTTCAGGAGAGTAAAATTATGTGCTTTAAGCAAGGTTGGATTTTATTAACCCTCAGACTTTGCTCATACTCATCGAGTATAGTATATAGAGTATATAGAGAGTATTGGATCATTATCCTAGAAGAGATCGGACTGATGTCTTCTCTTTTATCAGCCTCTCTGACACGTACGGCTAGCGAATAGGTTCAACCTCTTCAGTCTCATGGTGTGTTCCGGAATCCTCGGATGCCAGCCTTCCGAGTTGCACTTTTGACGCGTTCCTGTTCGTCTTTGTGATTGTGTCATGCAATTGGCTAGTCGTTGTTTATTGCCATTTTGTTGAGAGGGTCATCACTGCTCTCGCTCTACTCTCAGATTTCCGAAAGATGAAGATAAAGAGGGGGCGTGCCTCCAAGAAATGCCGCAAGAAAGCTGGGAGATCTTCGACTTTCGACTCGGAAGTCTGGCGTCCGAGAATCGAGGAACACACCATCAGCCTGGTTAATTATTTTGAAAGTGTCGCTATACAGAACATATGGTCCCGCGTGTGTTTTAATCAAAGAATAAATACCATGAACAAGGGACGTGTGACATTTAAATATAGAGCCGTGGTATTAGACGTTCTTCAATAAACCATTTGGGAGTTTGACCATGAAAATATGCTTTTCATACCCTGAAAAGGCTTTCAAACTATTTTATAAAAAACAACAACATCAACATCAAACAAAGAAACAAGAGAGAGCTTTAAATATGAAATATTCTAAGTCATCTGCTATTCAGGCGGACTTGAATAGGAAAGCAGTGAGGCTGACACCCGTAATTCCAACACCTCATTGTTCCGCTCTCTCTCTCTCTCTCTCTCTCTCTCTCTCTCTCTCTCTCTCTCTCTCTCTCTCTCTCTCTCTCTCTCTCTCTCTCTCTCTCTCTTTTGTGACTTTGCTCTCCAATATTCAATCCTGAACGTGATATGTATGCCTAGGTTGTATTTTGGTGCTTAGTGTGAGAGAGAGAGAGAGAGAGAGAGAGAGAGAGAGAGAGAGAGAGAGAGAGAGAGAGAGAGAGAGAGAGAGAGAGAGAGAGAGAGAGAGAGGTATAAAACTCTTTATATATAGGCCTATTCGGCATATTGAACCGTCGGCCTAATGCGCCTCTTGTTTGAGAGAGAGAGAGAGAGAGAGAGAGAGAGAGAGAGGTATAAAACTCTTTACATGGGTTCTGTTTTCGTAACATTGAACCGTCGGCATAGTGGCATGTCGATCTAATGGGAAATATTTCGGACCAATGAGACGTCGGAACAATGAGGCGTCGGAATTACGGCATGGCACCCTTGCTACACCTACACTAAGCTACAGGACCGCTGAGCTAAGCCGACACGGAACATTGTTCTCACTTCCATACTCTACCATTCTAATACTGGTGACATACTTTGAGCTAACGGATCCCCTTAGTCTGGCCCTAAGCCGCCAAGAGTATCAAAGGTCAGCGAGAATTGTATAGAAACTACACTTTGTTAGCGTTAGCAATAAAGTAGCCCTAAGCCAGCAAGAGTACCAAAGGTCAGCCACAAGACTTGTATAGAAACTCTACTTTGTTAGCGTTTGCAATGGTGGTATTTTGTACAGCGCCATTGAGGTCCCACCAAGGCCACCCATTCTGAGAATGTATTACCTCTCAGTATTGTTAGAGGCTTTGAGATAAAGCTTCCACCAAACGGCATATATTATATTCTTAGATATAAATCGAGTGGTACACATTACAGTTACTCATGATTATTGCACATATTTGAGGCAAAGGTTTTCTGAAAAGAATAGGATTGGTGTTTTATGAATTGTGTGCTCAAATAAGAAGGCTGGGTTTGGTCGAAGGTAAAAAAATGTTAAAGTATGTCAGTTGCTTTCGTGCTGTTGCCATTTTTTTGTGGCAAATCCTTTGACATCAATTATGCACACTAGAAGGGTGATTTTTCGTCTTCATCATTGAAGTGAATTCTTCGAAATCCAAGACTGAAATGAAAAGCTTGATCTAAAAGGGATCCTGCTGTATTTCTCTCATTGTGTTTTTTGGTCGAACAGATAATCTGTGAATGGAAATCAAATAAGTAAAAGTGCCCCCTTCATTACTGTAGAACAAAGTAAGACCATCAAATGATTGATTGGAAAATGGGGAGCTCACATATGCAGCCCACATGCACATGAAAGAGTCCCTCTGATCAAAAAAGAAAAAAGAAACCCTGCTAATCCTTAGCTTTGAGAGAAACACAGGATCACTTCTACGTCCCCGGAGACTGGAGCATGAATGCTTTTCAGATGAGGTAATGAGGTTAGAATGAATTCATTGTAACGCAAGCATAAGTTAGCGACGGGAGAGAGGAGAATCGACGTGTGTCCCTTCTGCTGTCCGGTCTTATGTGTAATTTGTCTTCATTTGTACGAATTCTCTTAAGTGGAAATGTGGTGCAGAAGACCTAACACACTAATTTCAATAGCGTTTCTTTTTCTTTCCAAAAGGGGGTGACTGATGAGTTTTGTAATAAACGTACTCAGGATTGTGTTTCATCACAATGAGATACAACCCTAATTTAAACTGGAAATTTTTTTCAATAGTATTGGTTATACGGTTGTGACGATTTAGAATGCCTGACATTATTTCAATGTGTGGTATTAAATTAGGGAATAAAATATTTTCGCATGAAAACAACAATCTTAATCATTTCATATTTGGAACCAGAAGTGAAAAACAGTCTGTATAACACTTTATTCCCGTGTCCTCGGGCGACCCGCAGCAACTCTCTGCGAAATCTGCAGATTATTCAGTTATCGTCGTTACCCAACTCCTTCATCAAACGTCTATTCAAAAATATATATATAATATGCCAACGGTCAATCTCAAATGTTGAATCCTACAGTAGCCAGTAAATGCCGACATTAGATCTTTTGTCAGGGAACAGAGATTCCATCTTGAACCCCCTCTTTTTATAATGGCAGTGCATAGAGAGGAGTATAGAGAAGTCTTCTTGTCCCATCGTGGTTCAGAGGACTCTCTGCAGGCTAGAACTTCCCGAAGCTCTGAACACAGACGGATTAGCCTCAACTTCATTGTGCCAGATTGAGACCGGATGCACAAACAATGTCTCTCTTTGTGTCGTTTCTGTGTGTATGTCGTGTCTATATGAGTGTGTGCATGTTTGTGTGTGTGTGCTGCAAAAGGAAGAGGTGGAATTAAAATGTTCTTGGGGAGAGCGTTTCCATCCTCTGGCTATTTGTGCCGATATAGTCTGCACAGCTGTTGTTTTAACACAGGTAGGAAAGTTGGCAGCGCAAAGTGAGCGCAAAGTTGTGGGTTTTTGTAGTTGCCGTTGTTGTTGTATCTGAATAGGAAGGAGAATACGAAGGCGGTTACACTTTGGAGACAAAACACCCGCGGAGATGATGTGATGGTATGCAAGTTGCAGCCGAGACGGCGAGGTGTACAGTATGAAGTGAGAGGAAATGTAGAATAACAACAACTCTGGCTAATGATCAATCAACATGTCTTTTCCATAAAGTCGTGCCTACCAGCAAGTTTCTTAAGTGGAATCAAGGATAATGTGAATGGTAAAATGAAAAACAATGAAAATATACAAACAAATATATCAATGAATGAATAATATACAGCTAAATAACAAACATATAATTTCCCCCAAAAAGGTAGATTGTAAACACGTAGATTGTAAGTATAATGGGAAACAATACTCATGCAGGTGGGGCTCTGCCTGCCCAATGAATCAACCGACCACTGCGGTTGACTCAAGCTAACGTGGGTCCTAATCGCTGAAGCACTCCCTTGTTCCTCCGAGGCATTCTCATGGCCCTGCTGTGTCGCAGGTGTTGGGTAACGTTTACACATTTTCAGGACACAGGGCTTGTGATGGGTAGCAGTGGTAGTGGGTGGGTGGAGGAGGTGGGGATGGGTTAGTGTAAGAGAGAGAGAGCGAGAGAGAGAGAGAGAGAGATCAGTGGTGTACCCTCCAGACCTCCAGCAGTTTATTATGAGTGCTTTAGTGTTCCCTGGTAAAACATCTGTGCACATAATTGCTCGACTGATTTAATTTGCCTGCCGGCGGTGGCCTTCTTCATTTAATGCATGAACCTGGCCAATAACAATACCACTTAATTGTCAGCGATGTCACGAGCGTGAGCACACCACGTACCCACAATAAGAATAACACGTTTGAGTTGAAGCCTTCACATTTTCCCCTCCATCCCTACACCGCCTCCTCCCCCTGCCATTGATTCCTCCGCCGTTCCCACTGATTTGCATTGTTGTTATTGTGGACGACCAGTGGAGTTGGTATGCAGGCAGCCCACCGCTTAGAGGGAGAAGGGTCATTTTTTAAATTGAAATTGAGGCATCTGGCAAAGGGATTCTAATTGGAGCCATCGTTTTTGAGTAATTGTATACACAGAATGATTATACGATGTGACTGATGATGGACGACTTTGGAGCCTCTTTGCAAACTGGCAAATTTCCCACAACCGCGCAAATTGTTGAATAAGTCTCACTCGCGTCAAGGTTCTCGTCAATCATAGTCAGCCGAAATGTGTTTACATATTTATTTTTATTTTGCTTGCGGAACAATATGGTGTTGAACTTTTAGTGAAAACATTCAGAATGCTCATGTCATTAGTTATATCTAAAGGCAGCATGACAAGTGTCATGGTTTCATATTTGTACTCGGGAGAAGTTCAATATAAAGCGGTGTGTGAAAAAACGAACAGCTGAGCAAACTACAGTTCTGAACCCTTTATATCTTGTGTGTCTTTTGCCACTGTTGTTCATTCATTGTATTGAGTTCACTCTCGTTAAAATTCTGCAAAAACAAAACACTGAGTATGGGTTGGGTATAAACTATTTAAACCTGCAAACAATCTGTCAGCATTCTTGTTGCCAATAGGCAAAGCAGCATAAAGGGAAGGAAACTGGGAAATGCAATACAATGAAAGTGAAAATACAATTTAGTCATTCAATCCATTCTCCCGGCAGAGCGCGAGGCTGCTGACGCTTCAGGTCTGTAGCCCTCAAGGCATCGGTGAGTGTCAATTTGGGAGTTTTACTCAGCTTAGGGGGGAGAGAGAGAAGGCAACCCTAAGTCCTTGTGTTGGAGCTGGAGGCCAGCATCTCTCTCCGTATGGATTCCTTATGTTTGCATTCTTCCAGACAGGATATCCCCTTTTTACTTTTTATGGTTTCCATTTACCACCAGAGTTTAAACAACAATCCCCATTGTGCCCGAAGGCCAGGGTCAAAACATATAAATACATGTAGCCAGATGGAAGTCTTCAAAGAGTTAAATGACGAAGTGATGTTGACCTTCTGGTGTGTTTTCATTGAAAACACATCAAATCCCCGGGCAACTGCTTGCACCATAAACAAGACACCTGCGAATCCAAGAGTTTCCATGGTGAGCTCAAAGGTGAATCTTCTTTTGGCAGATGCTTTTTCTCATATGTTGTTATATTCCAATCGAGACAAAGAAGAGATCTTACTAATGATTCATTGTTATGATCTCTTTGTGGCGTTTTATGAACGTATGCAAAAACAGGTACATTCAAATTGGATTGTATGTCACAGCCTCACCCATGTATTCACTTGAGTACACAGTATATTCTCTCTATACACACTGATACACACGTTTTCTTGTCCCTATTTGCATAAAAAGTCATTTCTGGAGTGCTTTACAGTTCACCCTGTCTTTAGCTTCTCTGCCATTAGCTGTTTCACTCAAAACAAGAGTGTGAAGAAATGACTAGAGGGATAAATAATAGGACTACTGTAGGCCCTTTCACAAAAAAGGTCTGCTTTGTTTGTGGAATTGATACTTTCGACCAGACCAAATAAAATAATACGTTTTACCAAGAGCCAAAGTTACAAAGTAGCTGAGCCGCAAATGTACCCCCAGAAGTCCTTGTTATTGGTCTCAAATTGTTTGCCTTGTACGCCTCTCAATCTGCCATTTCAAGGACTTAATTATAAATTATTGCTGTAAAAATGACAATACATTTTCCGCACTGGTCTATTGTGTGCACAAATCCCTTCCCCAGCACATCTCAACAATCATTTATAAACATTGTCAACTTTGTTGACTTTGTTCAAAACTTGTCCAGATGTCAGGCATTTATCTGGCACCATATCCAACTGACAGTTGTTTAAATGGTAATTATCTAATTGGACCTCTCAACGTTGTTTGGAAGTCTGAATAGACAGTTAAATCAGTACTATATGAGCCAGGTAGTCTTAATCAAGTTAGGTCAGGTGTTTCTTTAGATATGTGTGTCAGGCAGCACAATTATCCTTCATTAATCTTCGCCACATGAACATTCAAACTGCTAGGGGGCTGTGTGTGATGGGGGGCTTGCATTGTGCTATAAATACTCTGAATAATTTAAACATTGGGCACGAACATGACGCACTAATTGCATTTGACAGCATGTCTAAGGAAGCCACAGTCTCAGCTACGCATGGGCCTCCGGATATATAAACTGCCTTCTAGATGATATATATATATATATATATATGCACTTTTATTTTGCCCACAGCCCTCCCTCTGAAACTCACAGCGTTTATCAGTCCGTCATATCACCTGAATCTAGAGATCCTCAGGTTGTTATATTAGGAAGGAATTTGAGGAATGGGTAAAACGTCAACAACATGGTCATTTAACAATCAGACGTATGGATCTGGACTCTGTTCACTGTTGACTGGCACAGGTTTTAATGAAAGAGAATCAGGGCCAGGCGTGTGTGTGCGTGTGCGTGTGTGTGTGTGTGTGTGTGTATGTTTCTGTGTGTGTTGGAAGTGTATATGTCTTTGTGTGTGTGGGACGTGTGTGTTGGGGTGTGACTTTGTCTGTGTGTATGTCTAGGGAGGCTTTTCCTTTCCCTATTTATACGTGAGTGGATGTCAAACCTCTGTGCTCTAATCATACAGAAGTAATGAAGGAGAAAGAGAGAGTGATCGGCTGTATCGCCTTGACCCAGAGTGCTCTCTGACTGGTTAATGCCCATGCAGACTATGGGAGTGACGTGGCAACATACAAGGCATTCGATTCGGGCTACAGTGCACCTCAATTAATGGATATGAGTTTAATGTAATCAAATATTACAGATTTAGTTTAACACTGAAAACAAAACCATTTCACATAGAAATAAACAGATTTTAACGAGATCCATGGGTACCATAAGTTATTGTATTTATATTGCAGAGCAGTGAAGCATAGGTGGTTGTACAAGTATAACGTATAGATTTAATGAATGCACACACAAAGGCAGTCGGGAGAAATGTATTTCTTCCAAAAAACAAGCACTTCGCATATTTAGGGAAGCATAATAGCAGCTTACAAACAACCACTTCAAATTCAGCAGGTAGACCCAGGCCTCCTCCTCAACCTCAATGCTGAAGTCATTTTTCAGATGCGTGAGCTGTCATATTAGCTCATTGATATTTACTATTTACGCATGGACTCCTTTGCCATGGTGGCTTACATGTTAGTTATGAACTAATAAGGAACAAGGTTGCTTTTGTTTTAGTATTCATGTAGCACCCTTTAAAGTGTAGACTATTTAATGATCGTGCAATATCATCCCCTTTTGTCCATAAACCCCATGTTCAATCAGCACATTCTATAATATCAAGAGAAATATTGGCATAAAGCATTTTTGTAACGTCTAGTGCAATCCATGTAAATCCTCTCCGAAAACGAAAGTCTCATTAGTGTGTGATATTTTTATTCCTGAGCCGACGACTACTTTAACAAAAATGTCATAAAAAGAAGAGGCGATAGCCTAATTATTCATTGTTCGGCATTGAATGGAGGGTTAATTAACTTGGCTAATTTGCATGAACAGAACTCTCCCTTCCTACAGCGACCCGTCGTCAACGCTTCGGCATAAATCTACATTTCTATCATCTCCACCTTTATGTCTGTCTCTTATCCGAATGTGTGAGGGGAATATTCATGACAGTGAGTGCTAGGGCTAACGTGAATGGCAGACCGGCATAGCACGCAATGAAATGGTAACGACATTAGACATTGTGAAGTAAGAGGAGCGCTACCCCTACAGTTCACCGCGTAGGCCTAATAACAGGTTAGCGTAATGTAAGAAAAATACGGACAGAGTGCCCATATTATTCACATTGTCGGAGGTGAGTGCTTCCAACGCGATGCCTCTGTGGAAGACACATATTGATTTGCCGCCCCCCCCCCTGCTCTCCCACTCTCCTCCCCACTCCCATTGAGTGGGGCTCTCTCTTTGCTATTCCCTTCCCAGCAGCAATTTATCCACGACCTGTCATTGACGTCAACAGTTAAGATGCTCTTACCTTTAGTTCTAAATGCTATTTATATTTACCAGCCGCGTGACCAAAGCCTCCGCTCTCGGATCGGAATGTGCCACCTCCCTTAACGTTACAGTGTTGTTTGTATTTTGTGCGGAGGAAAAAATGGGATTATAATGGCTATTGGAATGATGTGGGGGGAGGTTGGAGGAGGAAAGAAGACAAGGAATTGATTGCTTTTAGGAGAATTCTCATATGCAGAAATGACAAAGGCCGATATCGTGTTGAGGTGATGATTCAAAATCTAATGTTGGAAGCACTGTGGCCAGTGCAGCGTAATGCACACACACGTTTGTCACACACACACACACACACACACACACACACACACACACACACACACACACACACACACACACACACACACACACACACACACACACACACACACACACACACACACACACACACGATTTCTGTCCGGCAGATTGTGATTACCGAGGAACGAAGGCACACAGAGGTTCTGAGCCGACTTTCACCACAGATCTACTTCACAAATATTCATGTTATTTTTCTGACCAGAAGCTAAGGGACATTGGTATCAGGAAACTTGTCCGTCGATGTGAGTGTTAAAAAGCTGTGTGGTTTTTCGTCGCCTTGCATGTCTGTGGGAGCGGAAGACAAAAAGAAGACGCTGTTTCAACTCATTATTTGGGATCTTACTCCTGCTCCCCTGCTCCCATCAATAATCTGGAAATAAATGTCCTTGTTTCACTTGCCTGTGCCTCGGTGCCCACAGGGCTGTTGAGGTCTCGTTTTGTTCAGAGTAGCAGTTTGTGACTTTGTTTTCGGCTAACCATTTGCATTTCTATTATCTCGTACCGTGTTTTGTGTTTTTGTCGGTTGTCGAACAAATGATGAAATATTGTCGTACCTCATTTTGGTAAAGCACAACATATTTCAAAATGCGCGGAAAACGGAACAGTCCCTTTGGTGAGACTTTGTTTACTTGCAGATGTTGAAGAGCAAAGGTGAAAAGAAAATGCTAAAATATTTGACATTCATCATTTCTGCAAGCAATTTGGTTACTCAGATTGGCATTTAAAGCTTTCCCGACCATTCCCGTGCAAACAACTGTCCCTTAGTGTTGACTCTGTCACTCTGAGAATTACTTGTTGATGCTTGTTGATGCTAAGTTATCAAGAACAACACAACTTTTCAACTACAAATTCGCAAATAAATAAATAAAGAGAGATAGAGAAATAGAGAGAGAACTGCATGACAAGTGAATGTCATGCCGCCCTAGCATACTGCTTCTAGCATTCGCAGAACCTTTTCAAAGCAATCCCTTTTTATAAAAAAAAATTTACATTGAAATCAACCCATCGCCTCCCTGCTCTCTGTTCCCCGAGCGAACCCAGTGGGTGGATTGTCCCTCCACGGCGCTTCCTCTCTGACTTCCCCTCCACCCCTGCCACTCGCTTTGTTATTCTCCTTGTGTCCGTCTGGGCCACCCGCGCAAGGGTGACATAAATCAACCGTAAATGCAAAGCTCTGCGTTCCCACAAGTGCGCATCCTCCAATGATGTGTTGAGCTGCGTGTCTGTTTGATGGACCTGCCCCGCCGTCCGTCTGCACCGGTGGGCTGGGAGCCCTTCCACAGGGCAGGCCGTCCTCGATGTCCTTCCACCCTGACACAGGGAGCCAGACACATGTTTTATGTGCCCTTCTGTCTACTACGACAGGCGGAAGTGTTTCGAGGCTCCACTATACCACTATACCGCCATAGGTTGTAGTAAACCCTTTTAAAAGTAAAAGTCTTCTGATTTTTCGCTTCAGAGTGCCACCTATGCGGGAAAGCCCTTTTTTTCCCCGTATATTCTAAAACTTAAAAACCGTAACAAAGAATGGAGCTGAAGAAGGAACAGAATGATGGTGTTCGAGGTAGGTATTTTACATATGCTGTTTGCATGATTATCGTCAGGTTCAACTGCTTGTCTGAGCCCACAAGATACATTTTGGTTTCTTCCTACAATTTCCAGTACACCAGACTTTATTTCAAACATCATTAGGCAGAACAGAGGTGCTGTTGATCCTTCTTCTGAATTTCAGTTTTGACCATTTCTGATGTGTTTCTTTCCACCCCCCCCCCCCCCCCCCCCACTAACACACAGACACACAGTTCTCCTTAAACTCAGAGAGAAATAGGGAGCGGGAAAACACACACTGTTAATGAAAAAGCCCAGTGATGCGGACAAAATGAACAGTCCCACAATATGAGGGTCCCTGTGTGTTTGTCTGTGTGTAGATCTGTGTTTGTGTAGATCCGTTTGTTTTCCTGGATGTCTATGTGTGTGAATGTATGTGTGTGTCAGTGTGTGCATCTGTGTGTGTGTATGTCTACCACATGCTCATTTGCATTAGATGCACTCCACCGGAGCATCTTTCCGGAATGCAGATTAACGCTGAGACAAAAGACACAGAAAAGAGCTGTTAGGCTTGGACCGGCGAGCAGGGAGAAACCTTTTTCTCCCTCTCGTCTCCTTTTTATTTTTTTGGTATTCATCCTCTGTCTCTCATGCCCCCCCCCCCCCCCCCCCCCCCCCCCCTGCTCCCTCTCCGATGCCTCTCCAGCAGTTGTCTTCTGCTCATCAACTCGTTGTTGTCTCCGGGGGGAAAAGAATAAGTGGAATAAAATGTGGCGGGAGAAACAGGAGGGGAGTGGGAGGTGGAGGTGGTGGCGTTGGGAGGGGGGGGGGGTGTTTGGTGGCGGTACCGCGGCTGCATTAGCTTTTCCAACGCACCTCCATTAGCATATATCGAATGGCCTCCGCTGGCTGCCGCTGCCGCCGCCTGCTTACCATGACAGCCTCCAGCAGCCCGGCGTGAGCGGTGATGAGGGGCCGCACACCTGCGGACTCCTGTGATTGCGTTTAATTATCCGCTGACACAAAGGAAACTCGGAGTGATGTTCTCCAAGGATACACAGGTGCCGGCGCCCCGGCCGATGATGCACATAACAATGAGAAGACTGAGGGGAGCAACGCTGAATAATTCCTCCTCTCTTCTCGCCGCGAGCAGGCACGCTCACTCCAGAGCCGAGGCTTCAGTCGGGAGCCGAAGTGACACGCACAAGTTGTCGCACAAAGTGCGCGTACGACGTGTGTCGGCGAACTCCGCCCTGCGAACTTCTGTTGTTTTGGTCGCCTGACGTCTCTCTCCGTGGCGATGGTGGTGGCGGTGGAGCCTCGCAGCTCTGCTCTCCGAAGGCGCTCATTAGCAAGGTTTTCTTTTTTTGTTCACTTCCAGAACATTAGCATCACTTGCTGCAGACAGATGTTCATGAACTGTGTAAATGTAGGGAATTAACCTCCTTGGTGAGGACTTAGAGGAGACGGCCGTCTGCTTGGATCTCATTCAGAGGCTGCGTGTTTGAGTCCTCATGCTGTACAGCTGGGGATCAATTGACACCCTAACCAAGGCAGACTACTTCTACTTAGTTTTAATTTCATGCATTCAAGAGAGATCATCCTCAGTAAAACCAGTCTCATCTGGTTTTACCAGATGAGACTCTCAAACAAATGAGACAACTTGGTTGTTAACCGATCCGTTGTCTTTTCTGTTTATATTCATAATAATTCCCACTGACAAGGAATTCCCACAACCTCCCTAAACCCCCAAATATGAGGGCCAGATGTTGCTGTGACCTTGTACTTCCTGCTATCCATCCTGCAGCAGTCAAATCACAGCAGACCAACCCTGTTACCGTATCGATGTAGCATCCCTCATTACACAGGACATGAGGGATACACACACACACACACACACGTGTGCACACACACACACACACACACACACAATATCAAAACCTCAGCTAGAGGAAAATGACAATGACGCATGCACACGGATATAAAAAAAAAAAAAGGATATGCACAGCCATGGCCACAGAACACACACACACACACACACACACACACACACACACACACACACACACACACACACACACACACACACACACTGTTATATGACAATCCAAGTCCCAGGCAAACAACAATCCCGTGTGCACAAATAAAGACCCAAAAGCATACTCACATGCCCAGCCCAAGTAACGACCAAATAACACACACACATAGACACAGTCTCACACCTACGCCCTCATGCACACACACACACACACACACACACACACACACACACACACACACACACACACACACACACACACACACACACACACACACACACACACACACACACACACACACACACACACACAAACACACATGCACAGAACCAGGGCCTGGCAGAGTTCCATTAGAAGGGGATGTGTGCCATGTATCTATTGATTGTCCCTCTCTGACAGACAGCTGTGCTCAGAGTGGGGCTTCCGTCACGCCTGTGTTCGCTGGCTGCCTCCTCATTAAAACAGAAACATGCTGGCGAAGTCAGTAAAAAAAAAGAAGGCGCCACAGCTACGCCTAATGTCCCCCTATCCACCACCCGCAGCACCAACACCACCCCTGTATTGAGTATGGATCCGATCCGCATATATTACGTCGCCGTTTGTTGTTTTGCTTTCCCCCAATGACCTAGAGGATCTTCAATCGTCTTGATTGGTGTCAGCAACAACAACAATTTGAATGTAATATTATTACTTTTATTTCTTCACACACCCGCGCTGTCTTACGACTCAATCTGAAGGAGGGATTGCTGAGCTGCAGTTAAAGCGTGGGACCCTGATGCCTTCCACCTCCTCCTTGAGCGTTCTTGAAGGCAGCCAGGTCAGGGCTTTGTTGATCAGTCTATTATTTGATTTGCAAGAAGGTCTGATTCCACCCGCCATGTAGCACAAAGCAAAGTCACCCTGATTGCTTCGATGGACCTTTCGAAGTCCTTTCCTACGAAGAACAGCTACTCTGGTGCCTTGTCCTGGTAGTCTAGTTGTAGCTTGTCAAGGACGTTGACTGGAACAAGACGTCGCCAAACCCACATGTCGCTTGTTAAAGAAATTGCTTGCCAGGATCTCTGTCATCATGACTCTCAAAGCCGTCTGTAACGTTACCACCGCTGTTACAGTACGTGAACGAAAGAAAAAAGATCAATACACGATAACAAATGTGAACCACTTCCGTTTGACTTCTCTTTCGGATGGACGGAAGAAAAGACAGAGCTTTCATGGGTGACCGCAGGCCTCGGGTTTCTACGGACCCTTTTCGGTCCACAACCAGCCCATTCAACGCAATCGGCGTGATGCAGCGTAATAGGATCCATACGCATCGACCGGGGAGTCGTGTTGCCTGCATCCTGAGAGAGAGATGAACCACATCCAACGGGCAAGACGTGCCACGGGAGTTGGCATACTTTCAGGAAGTTTTAGGGACAGCTGCCCCCTCCCTCCCTCTCTCCCTCCCTCCCTCCCCCTCGGCTGCACCACCCCCAGTAGACTTCCCTCCACCTTCATTAGCGGCTCCTTTATGTCGCAGTGTGCACACCTCCCCCCGTCCCCGTATGGAGAGGCGACATGATTTATGAATGCTAATTTAGTCAGATGTTTGTCTTGTTAATACCGATGTGGTCACATCCCCACGGTGGATGTGTTTCATGCTCCGCGTGCTCCATAGCTGTGGAGCATTTCTTTTTTCTTTTTTTTGGTATTGTGCACTGATATTCTTTGTTCTCTTCTTTGAACGCACAAACACAGACACTCACACTCACACGTGCATGCACACACAAGAACACACACACATGATCACAGACCCGCAGACAAATACAGACACCCGCACATGCATGCACACACGCATGCAGACGCACACAGACTCGCATGCACATGAATGAACACGCACACTCACACAAACTCGCACACAAACACACGCTCACACAAGCATATTGCCACCGTCATTAGGGCAGGCTGTCTGTCCAATATCTATTACTGTGAGCTAGCCGATGGGCTGTGGCGGTGTTCGGCATCGCTGGGCCGAGTCAGAATACGGGACCCGGGTGCGACCTCTGCAGTTGTTTCTTTAAAGCAGCTATCGGCATCCCATCCAAACAACCACTCGTGCTTGTGAGTGTGTGAGAGCATGCAAAGTGTGTGTTTTTGTGTGTATGGGTGTGTGCTAGCAAGTGGGAGAGCTCACAACCAGACCTCTGAGGTCTGGTTGTGTGTGTGTGTGTGTGTGTGTGTGTGTGTGTGTGTGTGTGTGTGTGTGTGTGTGTGTGTGTGTGTGTGGGGGTGTGGGTGTGGGTGTGTGTGTGTGTGTGTGTGTGTGTGTGTGTGTGTGTGTGTGTGTGTGTGTGTGTGTGTGTGTGTGTGCGCGTGCATGTGTGCAAGAGGGACAGTGACTTCAGGGAGTTGGTGTTCTGTGTGTTTGTGTAGGTGTGTGTGTCTTTTTTGTGTGTGTTTGAGCCTGTACGTGCTGTGTGACTGTGTGTGTGAGAAGGACCTTTAGGGGTTGGTGGTGTTTGTGTATGTGTGTGTGTGTGTGTGTGTGTGTGTGTGTGTGTGTGTGTGTGTGTGTGTGTGTGTGTGTGTGTGTGTGTGTGTGTGTGTGTGTGTGAGGGAGGGGGGGACTTGAGGGGTGGGAATTGACAATTTGTTTGGCTCATTAGGCACCGTCTGTGTTTCTGGGCAGGCTACTGCACGTGTAAATGCAATCGGGATGCGTGTGTTTGTCTAGGGCCATGTGTTGTATATGCATGTGTGTGGTTGTGTGTGTGTGTGTGTGTGTGTGTTTGTGTGTGTGTCTGTCTGTATGTGTGCAATGAGACATGAAGTGATCATTCCTTGCCGCACAGTGGCATCACACGGTATTGATTCATCCTCATCAACACTGGTTTTCTGACCCTATTCGCCTTTCAGGTGTCCCCCGCCCTTTCATCTAGAACTCATGGCTTTATCGGATGCTCATCAACAAACAGCAGCGCGCATCAGTCACTTTTTCATCCAACAGATCAATCCGTGATAGAAGGGCGGAAGACATGGAAACTGAGATGCAGGGGAGGTTTTTCTAGTGCGCAGACATCAAAACTAAGTGCGACTGTTTTGGTAGGATAACTATTGAACTGAGCATAATATTAAAAATAGGAAATAATTGGAATTTTGTGCCATTTTTGCCACTTTCGACAGACTATTTTTACCCAACTGTGTTTCCTGAGAATGTTTTACTGCACTACATTCTGTATATGTACACACTAGATAGTTTTAATTAAAGGCAACATTATGCCTTTGCCTAAGAGCAGTGAAATATAACTATTAGGGCGACACTATAACTGGACCATCAACCCTTTTAGCCTAACCCATTAGAGATAAAAAGCATTTAGGAGGGAGTTCATGTTTGTATTTAATTGAAAGGTCACAGTTTGTATGTAAGTACTTACTTTTGATACCACTTGTTGTGCTTCCAGTACTTAGGAACTGCTCATAGAAAATAGTTGTGTAAGAGATGTGCTAAATTTCTCCTAATAATATTATGTCTATAGTCTGAATAGACAAACATTAATGTTGAATGGCTGATTTGCTAAAACGAACAACTAGATATATGCCATTTCCCTGCCACTTCTAATTAACATTTTTCTGTTTTCACAACATTCACAACAACATTTTATTTGTAGACATGGGGAGGTTAAAGTATAGCCACATAACCCAACAATAACGGCAGCAGCAGCACTTTCATTCTAGAGAAAACAATTAATTCACAATCAGCACACTCCCAAAGAGAGAGGGCTATTTTCTGATGGCCTGTGTATGGGGCTGGCTATGGCCAGTATTTCTTATTACAGAAATGTTCAGTGGCACTGGCACTAGAAAGAGAACACATTTTCTTGGCTTGTTTTGTAATGTGGGGCGGAAAGTTAAGGATCTGAATTGTTCTTGTAAATGGAGGGTAACAAAGACTGCGTCCTCAGAAGACCACTGCAGACAGTGATTACGCACGCACACACACACACACACACACACACAAACGTACGAATCAACGCTCGCACGTACACACTTTTTCATGAGGGACTTTAGTTGGATGGGCTTTTGAGTGGTCGTTGTGTTGTTTCCATTTGTCTCTTCTCTTTTTTTTAACTGCTATCTTCGACCGCTTGAAGTGTATGGACTTTTGAGTGACATTTACAGAACGTGTAAAGCAAGACATAACTGGCAATAAATGAACCAGACATCCGCGAATAGCATCTTTGCTGTGTTGGTGTGAGGCGTATAAAAAAACAGCGCAATGAACTAATCAACCCTTTATCGCATTTTGCATTTCATTTGCATATTTACACACAGTGCTCCCCCTCAGACACACGCACGCACGCACACACACAATCCGGTCGCATGACTCATTCCTCCTGGCCACATTTTGTTATGGCGCGACAGTGATGGCATGGCCTTTATGAGAACCATGCGCCCAGCCTCCTCTGTTAACTCGGTCATTTAGAAGACGCAGGGACGTCCTTCCAGACGGCAAGACATTTTGTTTTGTTTTGTTCCAGCCAGTCAGCCCATGGACAAGTTGTGGGGTTAGTATACGCATGGGCTACTAGAGGGGCCACCACACAGCCACGTCTCCACTGTGCAAATTAAGCCTGGGCAGCGCGGGCCTGCGTACAAATAATTACAGCAAGCAGGCCAACTGCGATGTAATTAACTGCGGCGGGGACCAGAGGTTTGTCTTTCATCCTCGTCCCAGGATATGAGTCCCTTGACAGCTTCTCGTGGCTGTAAGTCACATCAGCCATGGGTAAAGGTACAGGTGGGAGGCTGTGATGTGTTGATGGATGGTGTGGAATAACTAGAAAACACAACACAAGTGGAGAGGTGCTAGGTCAAACAGCGAATATATGCCTTTGAGGTTTGGTGGCATGCAGATAGTGCAGGATGGTTTTCAAACACCTGCTTCAGGGCTTCACCTGTGCCCCGATTCCTTAACCACAACATAGCACCGTGAGTGCAGTGTGAGATCACATTCTCCTTTTGTACTGACAACGTTATCATGGTAGGAAGCAGGTAAACAGCACTGATAACAGTGGCATCAAAGGAGACGTTTGGGGGCGACAGTTAGCTTCTGGGCTGTTCACGTAATGTACTTTAAGTCTGTATTTATTTGAGAATTTTAGATTTCAGTGGATTCTGATCCGTGGAGCGGGTGACCAAGGATGGAGAATAATTTGAGATGTACATTTTGGCGTCTTTGCCAAAGTGCTACTCTAGACAATTGCCTAGTTCTGCTAAATGGATAAGGAGATTGCTCAAAGAGAATGTGCCTCAAGTTATGTTCAAAGATGTTGATAGTTCAGTGCTGTGCGTCATTGCATACATGACAAAAGTCAGTGGTTAGAGACAAAAATGACCAATGCCTTAAAGACATTATATTTGCCAACCGATTGATACTAAATAATGCATATATTTTCATCCCTAGAGAATGAAGGGGTCTGAATGTCTGGGAACGGCCATTGTGACACTTTATACCCAGCTCATAGTAGGAGCAAAACTGATTTTTGTGTAACACCTACCGTTCATTATATTTGTGATGTAAATGCAGATTATGCCAGTTTCACACCCGAAGCTTCTAGTTCTATTGGTAATGTAAGGTGATGGTAGTGATGGAAATTATCATGATTTATCCCAAGATAGCCTAGCATTTTCACTTCAGGTGAGGTAAAATATTCCAGTATCTAGATCTATATTTTGGATGGAAAGGCTTTTTTTGTTATCTGTGAAAATCTGCCCAAAGCAGGCACTGGCTCACTTCAAACATGGATTGTATTTCTATTGGCTGTTTCTGAAGTTGCGTTTGCAAGGAAAGGAAAAAAATACTTCTCTGCAATACCCTCAGAGCAGGCTATTCTCGTAGACCGAACAAGGTACTTTTCCAATTACAGATTGCCTGCTTCTCAAACGACGAGGGCACTGCCAACCCCTAACAGCCATTAAAACATGACTCAAATGTACCAAGGGGATCGAGAGTGGATGTGATGAGCTGCTACTGTAATGGTGTTGTAATAATAGATAGGAACCTCCGCCCACACAAAAACCAGACAAAAAAAACTAATAAATTCATAACACAGTATATGGCCCTTCTATGCCTTTTGATATATTAGCACACAGGGGTTGTGCATGTGTGTGTGTGTGTGTGTGTGTGTGTGTGGGAGAGGCATGACACGAGTACTGACTTAGAAGAATTGGCCCTGTTCCAGTTTCGCTGTAGAAGTTCGAGTGCCTTGCCCAAGGGCTCCTCATCAATAGTTGAGTAGAAAACAAAACACTTGTTGACAGATGAACTGAACCATTGGCTTCCAGTTTTTGGCTTGTACTGTCCAACAACAATTAATTTGACAAACTATATATATAATTATTTTTGCCTTCGTTTTAGTAAGATAAATTATGACGAAGTAATGTATGTTTCCATTTTGAAATTAGAGTATTGGGTTGCCTGAGTGCAGTGGCAATGAGTCAGAATAAGGGTCTAATGCCAGGGCTTAGGTCACAGGCTGTAGTATTAATTTAACATCCAATATTCATGGCTTTTGGTGTTGGAGGTAATCTGAGCATATGAACACATGCAGAGGAATAAAACTCTGCTGGGCTCGAACCCAGAGACCTGTGGAGGCAGTTCGATCCTCTGTCAAAAAACCTTTGTGTTGTAGGCCCACTTTCTGAAGCTGCAACAAACAGTGTTCTTTTTGTGATATCATATCAATGCACAGTATATTGTGCGAGGCAATTTGGATAAAAGGCCATTTACTATAGCAGAGCTAATGTTATCCTCCCGACAACACTGACGTGATTCCTTCACAAAGGCTCAATTACCCTAACCCGTTGCTGAAAGAGATTGGCCACAGCTGGATGTGTCAGCTGAAAATATACGCTGTTGTCGCATGCATCAGCCGTTGGTCCACTCCCGATGGAAGGACAATAATTAAATAAGTTCCTCTATCAACCAGACATTGCTGTTTCCCTGACAAGCTTGGTGCAAAATCCTCATTGGCCTCATTTTTTGCTACATGGGTAACAAAGACTAATGGGGCCTTTGCTGTCATGAGGAGGAAAAAACTGAGAGTGAAATGGAAATACCACCGAGCTCCAGCAGTAAAGCCAGAGCACCAAAAATGAGAACTTTGTCATTTTGCAAACGTCTGACATGAATCTATTAATTGGTGCAATGTAATGGCTGTAATTGTGGCCATTTGCGGTCGCAACCTTGTGGGAAATGCTGGGTTTGCACCGGTTGCCAAGTGTCAGCTGTCTTGGAGGTGAGGATACTTGACTGCTCAAAGGCCTAGGGAGGCTGTGTTGGATTGGTAATAGCTCACATTTTGCCTCCTGCTCTGCACCAGATAGCGGCCCGCAGCCTGCAACACTGTTCCCAGACGCTCATAACAAAGCCCTCACCTATTCGGAAAAAACGAATGGAGCTAGAGTAGGTGCTTCACATTTGCAGTTTGGCTAGCACACGCTGCAGGACTGTATACAATACAGGAGCAGGTGCAATAGAAATAGAAAGAAAGAAAAAACGGCAAATGGTCTGCGGTTTGTTCACATTCAGTGTTGTATGTTTATTGTCCCCGCCGCTCTGGTGTGGTGCGTTAGTTTGTGTTTTGGCTGCAGCGGACCAAATAGGGCTCCCATCCACAAAAGTTAACATGGGCATCCAGCAGCTATCGGAAAATGTAATGGCTGATGTGGAAGCATGCCAGTCGATGAAGATGAAGATGTAAGCACTATATTTGGTTTCCCTGAGGACTCAGAACACTATCTCCAAACCGGCAACGTTTTTCCTTGCGTATGCAGAGAATAAGAGGTTAAATTGAATAAGAACTATATAAATAAACACAAGCAGAATAGTTTCAATATTATTTATTTTTGGATGGAATATTGCAGGTGGATGAGTTTTCTGATTTATCACCCGTTGCCCACTTGTAAATATTAAACAGGATGCAGCGTCTTCATGTCATAAAAGGAAAAAAAATTGCACCGCAAGTGCCTGAAAATGATCTAATTGAGGGAAGAACACTAAACCACAGCTATGGCTTGGAGCGATGCTCTTCGCTGAATGTAAAGATGTTTCACCTACACTCCGGTGCACAAAAAACTAATGTTGTGGCTGAAAGAGCAATGCAATGTTTTTTCTGTGTTCGGCTTCTTGAATCCCTGTGATTGGATTGGTTAATGGACTCTGGAGGCCATTTTGTTTAACAAAGGCACTCCCACACACTAAGACACACACACATACACACACACACACACACACACACACACGCACACACACACACACACACACACACACACACACACACACACACACACACACACACACACACACACACACACACACACACACACTCCCCTTGTTTCTACATTGTGCCATTGTGATGCCTCTTTTATGTAAGGGCTTCTAATGAAAAGGTCTGGAATGATGGGAACAGCCTGTGAACGAAGGCTGTCCCTGGGAGTCCTACTTACGCAATCCACATCTACCTTTGGGTTGGCTCTTTTTTATTATTTTCAACCGTTATTTTCCAAAGGAAAACACACCGGCCTGTACAGGCTAACATGGCATGCCTGGGTTTTTTCCGAAGTTCCCCTCAGGGTTGAATAAAGCACTGATCTGCCTCTGTGTGCAACGATAAATGTGACCCATATCGCTGTCAGTCTTTTTTTCCGCCAGTCTAGCTGCTGAATCAAACTAGCTGAAACTTATGATTATTTCAACTAAAGAACACATCTTGGGTTTCTCGTCGCTGCCATCCCCAAGGAAACAGACAAACGCAACTTCTAAGTATCGTCAGAATAGCACAGAGTGATTAAACATTTACCTTTTGGTGTTCTGGTCTTCCGTCATTATTGTTGTAATGCACATTAAACATGTCAAAGAACCCTGCCAGTGCTTAGTTCAGCGCAATCCACGTGTCTATTGTGTCCTTTTAATCGACACATTTAAGTCGTTGAAAGAAATACATAAACCAGGATACTGCTTGACTTTTAGATTCCTTTTCTTTCCTTCAATTTGTTTGTCATATTTATTTTGGCATTGAAACAAATGGCTAAAACCGTCTTGGGGGATAATCTTTTGGACACATGTGCACAAACAGTTTCATGACATGACGTCTAATGTGAACATAATCCGTTCCTCAAACCAAAATACTACATTGCTCTTTTTTTCCTTCTGCTCTTAAAATATAATTAAAACACCATTTTTCATTTGTTAATGACTTATATAAGCTCAAAGAACAAGTGCTTAGTCTGTCTACAACCCTCCCTCCTCCTACCGAGGTGGCAGAGGGTTCTCCCCACAGTAATCCTTCCACGTCACTTCAACGATCACGTCAGCAATGTGTGGTTCGGAGCTCATGCTTTTTGTCTTCCTCTTTTGTCTCAGTGTACTAGGCACCGATATCATTTCCCAAAATACATCTGAAAAGGCATGATGTACATCATCAAATGTACTCAGTAAAGCAAGGCAACACAAAAGAAGGACATACGTCGATTTCCAATGGGCACTCTACCATGTGAAACCAACTGCACCGTAGGGCTTACACAGCGTACACCTCAAATGGATGTCTCTAGTTCTGCATGGCGCCTGTATACCCTGCGGACTAGTGTGCCATCAGGCGCATTCTTTTTTTTTAATGATCCTTGGTAGATTCTTGTCAAGTCTCTATCCAAGGCAGCGCTGGACATGGTTAAGAGCTTAAGGATAGCAAGGCTCACCTTATGTTTACCTCACTGACATATGTGATTACCTGTGTATGTTTACAGACACACACACACATACAAACACACTCACAAATCAAACACACACTCACACGGATACACACCCGCACACATGCACGCACACAATTTCAATGTTCAACTTATCTTGTATGACAGTTGCATCACAAAGCAGTGGGGTAACAGAGGTGAGTGCAACATCCTGATTGCTGTTATCTCGCTTGTTCTGGTTTATTTTCCTCCAATTCCAAGCGGAATTGTTGTAGGAGGCCCTCTAGAGATCTCAGAACTAGATAGGGGAAGACGGGACACTGCACTGCAGAAGTGGTAGTGAGGTAACTGGTTCTGAGGATTGGGTCAGGAGAGAAGCAGGTCATAATATGGGCTGGTTTTAAGTGCTTTAGTCAGACATGACTTTAATTCATGTTTTGCTTGAAACTGCAGCCATAGAGAAAAAGTAATTTGCAAAACATGTATGTCTTGTTATCAACATGAGTTGACATTGACAATATATTTAAAGTGTTTTCTAATTAATTTGCTGCTTTAATGCTCTGGCATTGTTAATCTTAAATTTTAAAGTACACTATAATCTACCTGCTGAAGGTGTTACCTGAGCGTGTAATTAATTTGAGTCTTCAGTGCCCTTAAATCCAGTTTGGATTAAAGGTTTGACTGCATGCTTTGGTGGCCGGCATTCAGATCAGCACTTCAATGACGTTTTATGAATATTTCCAACATCCCATTTATTATCAGCTGAATTTCCAACATGACTTGTTTCTAATCATATCTTCAAATGATCAAGACCGTAGCGTATAGTGTAGCACAGCGTATCATAACAACATTAGCAAACTGGGGCCTGAAACTAAAACCATATCTTTGAATATTTTTGACAATTTTATTTATTCTCTTCTTCACGGAAGGTAAACACTGGGAACACAGAACACTACATTGAGATTCTCAATGGGTTTGTTCTCAATTTGAGAACAAACAGAGGCAGACTGAAACCAGAAAGCATGTCCAGCACTCTGTGAGACAACATTGTAACACATCCCAGCATGCCACCCATCAAGCATTAATATTCATACATATTTAATGGCATGGAAATTCGAAGTGTGCATGCACCGATTTGATCTCTGGATGTTTTTCACAACATATCCAGAACACTGGTAACTACTTGATTATGTTTGTGCCTGTTTGTCTCTGCATCTGCATGTGTGGGTGTTTGTGCATGAGTGTGTCTGCGTAGTTCTTGAATAAAACAACAACTAAGTCATCCTCTGCTGTAATCTTTAGCATTGTAGGTCGATGAGATTAGCGGTTGAAACTAATCCGCAACCACCAACAAATCAATCCCATATAGCCAGAAGTCAAACGCTAGCATGTTTTTCCTAAAATCGTTTGTAGCTTGGTTCTTGCAGGGAAGCCATGTGTGGAAAAAAATGGAAAAAAATCAAGAGTGGAAAAAGCAGAGTCCGTGTAAGTGGCAGCCCAGCTGGGGGTCCTGTTCTGATCAGGCATGCCCTCAGCTAAAGATGTTAATTCCGAACGCTGGTCTTGAGGGATGAATAGGGGAGGGGGAAGGGGGGGGGGGTGGGAGGAAAGTGTGGAAAGCAACCGCATTCATGAGTGAAGGATGCATATTGCATAGCAACTCTTTTTGAGATGGGGATGATAGGCTTGTTAATGTGAACCAAGGACAACAAGCGTTGCCACTTTGTGACAGGAGCGAGGCGTCTAAGGATGGCACTGGCTGAGGAGGAGACATTTAGCTTGCTCATTATTGACTGGCAGGTGATTTGGCTCTGGCTGCTGCTGTGGCCTTGTTAAGGGATATCAGTTGTTGCTTATCTGCTAGATAAGGGGTTTTGTTACCAAGATGAGCACACAAGGGGATGGACATTGCACATAGCCTTAGCGCTCATTAATTCACTGTAAACTTGTTACTGGTAGCCCCATCACATGCTCTTCACACTAGCGTAGCGATGGCTATTTTGTTGAGCCGGGGATGTTTGCCAGTGTTTACAAATGACCATTTTCATTAGCTAGACAGACATTGATTTGACAGATCTGTTGGAAAACTCACATTGGTTCGGCCTTGTTGATAAAGACTGCAGGAGCGAGAACAGTTTTTAATATTTCCTTTGATACCATGGGATTTTCTTTTTAGTAATATATTCTAGCAAAAAAGCAATACTTGGATTTGTACATGAACATAATCAGTCAAAAGCATTTTTGAACGAGGCTACCAATATATTGTACAAATTATGTTTCCAAAGTGCTTATATTTTAACCGTAGAAATAACTCTATGGTAGGAAGGTTTCATTGGTGTGTGATACAGCTGAACTGTCTGGCTGAAATGGAAGGTGTCATTGCAGTTCCCTTCCAAAAATAACAAAAAAACTGCAAAATCTATTTAATGATTGTCTGGGCTCTGTTCTTGTAAGCTCTAGACCTGATCGACCTCAGGTGAGGACGTGACGGCATGAAAAAGGCTTTGATGGATGACCACATCCTGCACATTTGAAGTTTCAATGATAAACCACGAGGAGTGGCAACTTGATGCTGTACTTCTGCCCGGTGAACGCTACCAATCCGGGTGTTTGCCGTGTTGAGTTCCCCTTTGCAGATTATATTAAAAAGAGATCCGGCCACCACTAAACACTAATGTGCACAATACCTTGAAGCGGGCCCCTGTCTCAAAGCCCACTTGGTGGGGGCCGATAAACTTTCATCAGAAAGAGGCTTCTTTCCTTTATATCGACTCATTTATATTGTCTTTTAAAATGACAATATTTCGTTCTGTAATTGGTTCATTTCAAAAGTAAAGTTCCCCTGTGCCTCTAGGTCTGAAATTTCCATCTGTAATTAGTTCATTTTAAATGTAATGTTCCCCAATGCTGAGCAACATATAACATTTCTGTATTTGCCAGTTCAGCTGCACACGTTCTATGAATGCCAATTTGTGAGTATTTTCTTCACAGCATTTTGAACAAACTTTCCATTCAGCTTTAGTCTCCGATGATTTGCCATTTGCAACTGATGTATTGCTGTTATATCCCCGGTTTAAGGTGAAGGCTAGGGGGCATTACAATGAACAGGCATTGGTACTACAAATATTTTAATGAACAAATGTGTTTTCTACTTTCAAAAAAGTGAGAGGAAATAGCGGTCACCAAATAAACAGAGGGGCCATGCAGTCTGGTTGCTGAAGCCCGGTCGTTTTCATTTTTTAGAGGGGGGAGGGGGTTTCTTATGCTATCGCCATATAACGCTCAGGCTATCGCTTTGAATCACTCCGGCTAGCGGCATCGTTGGGAAAGCTACAGCACACCACAGAGAATTAGACCCAAGACTGTCAATTAGTTTCTAAGAGGCCCCAAATGTGGCATGGGGTTGGCCAGGCGTGCGGTGCATTGCAGCATGACACCTGATGGCTAATGGAAGTTGACATGGCTTCTTGTGGAATCACACTGTGTAGGGGAGGGATGGGCGGGGGGGAGGATGGGGGTGGAGGGGGGAATGAGGGTTGGTGGGGGGGAGGCGGGGGGGGGGGGGACTCGGCAGCAGTGAAGTGTGGTCGACTCGGGAGGCCAAGGAGAAGGCTATTCCTCCCGGCTTCGTCTCCAATTAGCAGGGCCGTGCGGTGGGGGCCCCTGTTTGTCCCCCATTAAATTGTTAATCAAATGGAACAGAAACCGGCCTCCGGAGAGAATAGCCTTTCAGGCGAAAGCCTACCGCAGATGTAATGAAATAAAAATGATTCATCATTTGTTTCTGTTGTGACAGTGTCTCTCACCCCCCCCCCCCCCCCTCCCTTCACCGTACCTCGACGGCTAGCAGAGGGAAATATGTGCACTGATACCTGCTTGGTGTGATGTGCAGGGAAGCACATGATGTTTGCACGTTAATAAGCCATGCTGCTTTTCTTCTTGCTGTTTGAAAAAAACAATGTCACCCCAGATTTTGTGCACTTCAGTGGTCAATGGAAGCGCATGTGAGAAGCCCCAGCTTTCCCCCTTCTTTTTCTTTCCATTCGCTCTTTCCTGGGAGAACCACCGGAAGAATTCCCAGAGGTTGAGCAGGTTTCTCTGAAAGTGATTAGGAGCGAAAGGGAAGCGCTCCAATGTCAAGGCCGGTTGCGCCGTGCAAGCCTCCTCTGTTTTTCCTTCATATAACCTTTCATCGCCTTATTTACGCCAGTGAGTGGCTGACCGGAGCATGGGACTAACCCCAAAGACCTCCTGTCTCCCTCACCTAGAGTCTCTGCCGGGGCCGTTGCGCCCCTCATGCGACACAGTGCGCTGGTCTGTCAAGAAGGACAAACCATTAGAGCTTAAATCCGCTGCCTGGGTTTTTCTGTAGTGGCGTTTTCTTTTTCTGTGTGTGCCGTACTTTGGCCCAGTGAAGGCTGTCTGGAAGAGGGGCTGTTCGGTTCTTTCAACTCTGACAGTGTGCCGGCCGGGTGAATCGGCTGCAATGAGTAAGCAGGACAAGGGGCCAAGAAAATAAAAGCCCTGTGCTCCCTAGAGAGCCTTTGCTCTTTTTTATTTCTGCCGTATCTCAAATGCGATGATTGAATGAATTGATTGAAGAAGTGCGGCTTTAAAAGATTTGGCTCAAAGTGTCGGTTTATTGCTTATAGGATCAAGTAACTTAAAGCGATATCTAATATTCAGCACAACTGCACATGCTGGCAGGTAATACCTGTGTGGGATGATATTTTATCTGTTGCAATAGAAATGCTTTAACACATATGGGCCAGTATAATTAAAAAAAGCTATAAATGTACAATGCTCGCCGCGTTCGAAATTGGTTTCTTATGGCAAAAGGAACATTTCCATTAATGTCCAGTCCAGTTTGGATGAAGGAGCATGTGGAATGGACGGCGTTTAATGGGCGACATTATGGGATTAGAGTGACGTGAGGTATTCATTGTGAATGAGAGTAATGGCGTTAGGAAACTGAGCATGTCGTAGTCTTAGCCAACGCCTTACTCCACACACTCACACACAAAGAGCTATAAAGTTAACGACAAACAAAGACTTCATTGCCCCCTTATCATAAACCCGGGGTACACAAATTTGAAGATGTGACATGACTACAATACCTTGCTGTCTTAAAAAAAATGTCTTACTAAATAATCCAGATGTATTACACTGGGACAATCAATTCATTTTATAGCTTTGGTGGCTCATCAAGCCACAGGAAATCTAGGGATGAGCATAAAAGGCATATGAAGCCATTACCGTTCTATTACTCTTGCTCTGTACTTGACTCTCATATAAGGGTTCCCAACCTTCTTCCCTTGTTCAAATTCTCTTCAATCAGCAGCCCCGGGTGGTTGCTGTTGAGAGAGAGAGAGAGAGAGAGAGAGAGAGAGAGAGAGAGAGAGAGAGAGAGAGAGAGAGAGAGAGAGAGAGAGAGAGAGAGTTAATAAATGGCCCCCTGGATATGAACAAGTGGCAACAGATGAACTGGCGGTAAAATGTGCCACTTCAGTGTTTCCCACAGACCAAGGACCAATGTGTGGTGCGCGGGGGGGGTGGGGGGGGGGTGGCAGCGCGCACGGCGGCACAGGCGCAGCACGGCGACGCGGCCGTCAGTGAGTGTGGCATGTAACTCCGCGTTTACATGCAGACACATCTGATTTGCATAGATGTGGAAGAACAGCTCAATCGGAATAGAAAAGTATCATATATATACGCCTCAATCGGTTCGGAATACAATTCTATGCGGAATAGAATAGGTGGTGTAGTCCGCTATAAATACTTCCGATTAGTTTGGGGTTTAACTTGGAGCAGCTGCAGTAGTTCGCAATTGGTCCACTCCGTCTGTACTTTAATGCACACCGAACATTACCGCTGTCAAGGAAATTGAATTTATTGCCTGATTCACGTCTTTGATATTATCCGTAGTAGTTAAAGTAGTCCGGTAACGTATCAACCCCAGCGTGTCCGGTTGCTAAGCGACGGGTGACATCGGTGGGTTCATGTGTTAGCGTATCGTGGCTCTCGCTACGTGTGTGTGTGTGTGTGTGTGTGTGTGTGTGTGTGTGTGTGTGTGTGTGTGTGTGTGTGTGTGTGTGTGTGTGTGTGTGTGTGTGTGAATGACAGGGAGAACGAGTGCTATGCAGAGATGAATGGATGGTACGATTTTTAGATTTCCAAATCGCGTTATTGAAAAAAAAAAAAACATATATTTTTTTTAATACAAAAAAAAAAAGAAAAAAAAAAAAGACAGAATCAATTCGTGGCGCTCGATGTTGATTCTGTGGCGCCGCGCCACACAATGGTCTATGTATGGGAAACACTGCACTTGCACCATCCAAGGAAATAGGGGAGAAATTAGCATTTGGGAAAAAACGTGTGGAGGGGCTTAATCTCATACTGAGTGTCTGAAGTGCTGTTTGAGTGTAAGTCCTCTCTCTCTCTCTCTCTCTCTCTCTCTCTCTCTCTCTCTCTCTCTCTCTCTCTCTCTCTCTCTCTCTCTCTCTCTCTCTCTCTCTGTTTAGAACCGCTGGAGGTCAGTGCCCACTGAGATCAAGGCTAGACTGCAGATGGCGTCAGGCTTTTCTTTGGTCCACTTGTTGTGCCCTGTCTGAGCTCTGTGCACAATTAACTGCTATGCAACTGGTTGTTAATTGGGGTTAATTTCATATTGATCTACAAATCTTAAAGGTCAGCCACCTTTTGCTCCCAAGGTGCGTAGTAATCGCTCTGGAGTTGTCTGAGAAGAGGCAGGCGAGAGGCTCCTGAAAACTAAGTGCATGCTTTTTGTGAGTTTGAAGGAAGGTGGGACAGGTAAATGGAAGTTTTGTCCCAATTATACTTTTTACCTTGACATCTCTGTTCGTGTAAACCTGTTACCGTTGAAGTTTTCATATTGTTATGAAACGAATGACGCACGTGTCGGCGTGCGGAGCAGCCTCACCGCAAATAATAATGATACTCTTGAGACATCCTGTGAGTGCTGCCGTTTCACCACTAAATCCCAATTCTCCTGGTTAACTTATTTTTTTTTTCGCCTGATTTATATTGAATACAACAAATGTGCCTCTCTGCTGCCTTTGAAACACCATCACCGCGTGCTTGTTTCTGTTGCACTGGTCATGATTATAGGCTATAGGTATCAATAGGAAATAGATCATAGTGGATAAATCCTAAATCGTCACAACTACCTCTTGTCTCTCTGCAGTAAAACAAAAGCAATCGCACACTGTTTCTCTCTGTCGCAAGATCTGCCAAGATCCATAATCAATCTCAATTTTCATTTTGTGATTGATGAGGGCTTTTAAAGTCTGCCAGGAACGGGCACTTTTTAGGCTGAACCTATCAACAGTTTGAGTGAATTTGAGAGATTGAAATCCACCGTTCTGGAACAAAATATAACAACAGGGCTGGATTGTTTGAACTCAAATCACACTTTGGGTTGGAAATCAGTACTTTCCCTACCTTTCTGAAATGACGCCAAGAGGACATACGGTTCCCAATAAAACCAAGTACCAACAATATGCTCTTCAAGTAAATTTGTATATATAAAGAGAAAAACCCAGAATTGTGATTAGTGATTAGATGTTTATTGGAACAGACATGGATAAAACCATGTATTTGAATGCAACCCTGCATACCATAATGAGTACTATTGCAGTGTGGTGGGGTTCTCTGAATTATCTTTCATGTCCCTTCTCGACATCACAGGATCGGATGGTATAATGGTATCAGAGCTGGGCTCAGGAAACTCAGTTCCTCTGTCATCAGTCTTTTTTTTAATTGCTTTAGGGGAATGGAGTGGCCAACAAAACAATATGAGTCCATCACATGCTGCTCATAAAAATGAACTCTTCAATCTCCTTTGAGAAAGAGAAAAAGTTGTGTTGTGGTTCAGTCAGTGGAACTCGGTAGATCACTCACAACAACTGGAAACACGAATAGCTTCCTTCTGCACTACAACTGCGTGGGCGATAAAGATACGGTGTGCCTTTTACTGAAGACACTAAAGAAGATCTGAGATGTCGGTAAAAAAACGTTTTTTTCCAGATCTCTTGTCACTGCATTTTTCGGGGTTTAAAGCTGGATGTCCACAGCGAATTTCATTTTGCTACCTACCAACCGAACTCCAAGTGATGTCTCCAAACAGCTCCATCACGTTGCAGACCAAGCATGTCGGCAAACTCGCTAATTAAATGAAACAAACAAAGGCATCTTTTGTATTTTTATTCTTAGACATTTCTACTTTGGAGTACCCTGAGTATTTAGTCAGTGAGCAGTGACGCTTGTATCCAAAGTCCAGTGCAGTGCAGTGATTACAGATTCATGTCATTAAGCAATAGGTAAATGGCCAGGCGTCGACTGACATCGGGGGGGATCAAACCCAGAACCTCTCAGCCGGGAGTGGACCGTCCTAACCACTAGACTAATATTTGTTCTTCTCCCAGACATAGACAATAGGTAATAAACGAGGGTATCCTGCAGAAGCACTCCCCTGGTAGTGCTCTCGGGTCTGGTGACTCTCTGGTCGACACCAAACCAGAAACACACGGTGGAGCTGCCTTTAGCTCAATGTCCCTAAACTCTGGAACGCCATCCCTCTGGCTCTAAGGTAGACTGCCTCAACTCAGAGTTTTCTAAGCACGTAAAAAAAAAAAAGCGGTTTAAATTATTTGGGGGGTTTATTGTGTGCACTGTAAAGATCATAGAGCTACATACTGTTTGTATGAAATATATTATATGGACGGAGCTGGACTGAACGAAATCTGCACTTGTTTTCTGACACGACCACATGATGACATGTCTGCGTGACACACGTGTCATAGTAAGACAGTATGATATCGTAATCCACCCCCCCCCCCCCCTCCCCCCTATCTCTCTACGCCTCTCTCTCCCTCCTCTCTCTCCCTCCTCTCTCTCCCTCCTCTCTCTCCCTCCTCTCTCTCCCTCCTCTCTCTCCCTCCTCTCTCTCCCTCCTCTCTCTCTCCTCTCTCTCCCTCCTCTCTCTCCCTCCTCTCTCTCCCTCCTCTCTCTCCCTCCTCTCTCTCCCTCCTCTCTCTCCCCCCTATCTCTCTACGCCTCTCTCTCCCTCCTCTCTCTCCCTCCTCTCTCTCCCTCCTCTCTCTCCCTCCTCTCTCTCCCTCCTCTCTCTCCCTCCTCTCTCTCCCCCCTATCTCTCTACGCCTCTCTCTCCCTCCTCTCTCTCCCTCCTCTCTCTCCCTCCTCTCTCTCCCTCCTCTCTCTCCCTCCTCTCTCTCCCTCCTCTCTCTCCCTCCTCTCTCTCCCCCCTATCTCTCTACGCCTCTCTCTCCCTCCTCTCTCTCCCTCCTCTCTCTCCCTCCTCTCTCTCCCTCCTCTCTCTCCCTCCTCTCTCTCCCTCCTCTCTCTCTCCTCTCTCTCCCTCCTCTCTCTCCCTCCTCTCTCTCCCTCCTCTCTCTCCCTCCTCTCTCTCCCTCCTCTCTCTCCCTCCTCTCTCTCCCTCCTCCCCCACTCATCCCATCCCTGAGTCTGATGTCATGTGACAGTGATGGCACCTCTCTGTCCGGATGGATCCATCATGTTTCACCCACCCACACACACACACACACACACACACACACACACACACACACACACACACACACACACACACACACACACCACAACCACACAGCTTGAATTGTTACATGGTTCAATTCATGCATACAGTGTGAGAGTTGTACAGTGTGAGTTGAGTATTGGATTTTTAATGCACCTCTTATATAAGGCTATGATAATGTACCGCATGTGTACCATATTTACTTTAAAATAGATTTATATTAGATGTGAGCTAAAAAATAGTAGCAAGTAGCTTTTCCATCAAGGACACAATTCTGGGTTTTAAAATAGAAGCACCCATTCACATGTTTGAATGGAAAGTGTGTTTTCATTACATACGGTCTGATCCCACAAAGCTAATTTAGCACGACCCCTCCCAATACTTTTTTTTAGGGAAGATCATAGCAGTGCAATCGCCTCAGTTCCAGTACCTTAGCCGAGAATGAAATCATTGGGATCCCATCTGTCCTGTCTTTGCAGAATAATCTGCTATTTAATTTGGCCACTTAAGATAATAGCTGATTCTTTTTTGATAATTAATTTAAGGTGAAAGATTTTTAGGCCAAATATGTGGTATAGTAGTAGAGGGTAGAGTTAAGCAATATAAATATTTTATGTAAAACATAACATCTAGGGGTGTTAAGCCTGATTAGCCCAGCATAACATACGGCAGATATGAAGGATGTACGGCACACAACCCAATTACTGCGCTGCAAACAGTTATGGGGGTTGGAGGTATGAAATTGATCCAGTTCTCCCTTTAGAAAACGAAAAACAGCGGTGATCCATCAAAGACTGTGGATGCGAGCGTTTAGTCTAGTAAGTGTTCATCCTCCTCTTGCGGTCCTCCTTGCATCAGCCTATTGGGAAGGGCAGCCAATTTGCTGCGAAACCAACCTGTACGTGCCAACCTTGAGCCAAGCTGTTGGGCAGAAAATTATAGTTCTGACAGTGAGAATATGCTGACTTGAAGTGCAATTGCGAATGCAATTTTTTCCCCCGACACTGGCTTTTTGCTTTAATACTCACTGAAACCACGGGATCGATGCGGTTTTATGAAGTCGCAAACCGAGGCTTTATGTCGTATGATTTAAAAGGATTTCCACTCTAAAACATTTTACATATTTTCTTTACTTTAGGGAGGGTAGGGATTGCGATGTGCTCCCTTTTGTCTTGTGGGCGGGCGGGGGGGGGGGTGGTTACAACACACAGCGTATTTTCTTGCTTTGGGCAAAGCAAAAACATTTTCAGATGAAACTTAAGAACAACGCATCCCAGAAAATAAATCTTGTTTTATGCTTGAAGTATTCAAACAACATGCCCGATAGGCCTCATTTGATTAAAAGCATATATAGTTTCATGCTGCTTTGACTTTTCACCAGCAGCACAGCCATCCTCTCTCCACTCCTCCCCTCCCTCGCTCTAGCTTCACTGAACTTTCCCCCACAGATGCTCGGTGGGGCTAGTGAGGGTGATCAATCTTCTGAACAAAATTCTAAATGTTTTTTTTTTTTCATGTCCAGCCACTCGGCGAGTTAGACCTACATCTAAAGTCGCGTTTTGAGAAATCGTTTTTTTTCTCTCCCCCTATTCCCATCATGTCCTTTAACACTTTTTTTTTTTTGTCCCCAAGGCCATCCAGCGCACAGTATCATGGTACTTCAAAGTTGTGGTTAGCACTGATTTTGCTGGCGTTCGTTATCCACAAGTCTGCTTTCGTTCATTTCCTGTGATAGCCCAACATAGAAACTTCCTCAAAGGCAGTAATCACAATCCCAGTGGCCCGTGATTATGTATTTATATGCGCTTAACTACATAATCACTCGTGTCATTGTCTGTGTGCACATCAATTCCTCTAATCACTCAAGCAGTGAGCTGTGGCGTCGCCTGGGCACCTCCCCTCTGCTAAAAACGCGAACAAGTGAACCGATCCTTTGCAGGCAAGCGTTCTGCGATAATTGCACAGAACACAGCAGACTAAATGCACTATGATTCATCACAGTGTGGCTCCTGCAATGAATTCAAGTGACACCGCTTTGGTGGCATCCCTCCCCAATATTAAAGCATGATTGGGTCACACACACACACACACACACACAAGTCCCCTGTGTCATCCACCATGAGCCCGCGTAAATCATGAAGATCCTTCCATTGAGGTCTCTCAGCTGGGGAGATGGGCAGGGATTTAACTCTGTTGTTTGGTAGCAGTGTCATACACTTGGGCACAATGGCGGTGCCCGCACAACCTCTTGCTGGTTGTTTGTTAGGTGGACTCTTTGCAGCAGCTTATAACATCAGTGAAGCATTCTGCCCACATCCACACCCAGGAGAAATCCAAATCACTTGAAATGTTGCAGGACGTTCACTGTAGTTTATTTTAGTGGAGGAGTTTAAATAATTTCTACAATTTCTCCAATGAAAATGCGGAATAACCCAAAGCTATACTTGTTCATTTAGAACATTTTCCAGCAATAAGGTAGTCGGTAGTCGCAGTAAGTAATCCATTGTTTTGAAAACAGAAAAAGTATATGACTCCTAAAACTGTGTTTCTGTACCACCTGCAATAGCTTGCAGAACACACAAAAGAGTGTATCAATGCGTCCTTGGTGGTGTGCCCTCTGTGCTTGTAGTGTTTCCAAATTAGCACCCCATTCAGGAGTCATCCAATGCCATTTGCACCAGACCCAAGACAAGCGACCAGAGGCAAAGACCAAAGAAGGCTGCATGGATGGACTATCCCTGTGCATAAACATCGGGCAACAACCACGCCTTCGTGAACATCACCACAGCGGTCCGCAAATTCCTTTAGAGTGCAAAGCCGGGAGGATTTTAGAGCCCTATCTGAACACCCTGAGCCCCGGGTCTGGATCTGCGGCTTATTTCCCCCGAATTACGCGGCTAATGCAAACTCTTTAGTGTACCATACTGCCTCCTGAATGAAGATGACTCCTAAATGGAGACACAAGGCTGGTCTATCAGCCACGGCACTTTCACCGCCTCGTCCCACTTTTTGCTCTGGCCGGGCCATCACTCTCACTCTGTCAACGTTTGACGAGGCAGTAAATTGGTCGGCGGGTTTTACATTGTGTAAACGTTAAGTGTAAAGCACTTAAATCTCGAAGGCATACAAGCGTTGTTGAAAAAAAGCGAGTGTCATCCCTCCCTCATTAACTGTCACATCAAATGCCAACCCCCCGTATTATGACATGCTTCTTATAAGATGAAAGATCTTTGGTTATTTATGAATCAGGCTGACATGTATAAACCACGCGGCCGGCGCACATTTTGCATCAAATTGTCATGTTAGGATCAAATCACATTGGTTTATGAGGCCCTTTATAAAAATCACAGTCTCTTAGGCTTCCGAAAGCCAGCATTTAATTGAGATTTGTCAACATTCCCCAATCAAACCCCTAACACATGAAAGGGCTTGTATGGGGAAAACTGTCTGAAACCCAGCATGAAAAATAACACAGAGAAGCAACACAAGAAGAATCCCCCCCTTTTGTTGGCTGGTTGTAAGGGCAACGGGTCCAGTACCAGCGGGGTTTAATTTGACAGCAAAAAAACATATCTGCAATCAAACTGCACAAAACAAACAGCGAAAAAAACACATCATAATCAAAACAAGATCAAAAGAACAGAAAAATAAAGCCAGTGGGGGTTGCACAGCATTCCAGCACTACCAAAGGTCAGGCGCATCTGTCACGGAGTACATGTTAGTGTTACATCCCCCCACCCACTCCTCAGCCTCCGTCCCCCGAAAGAAAACGGTAATAATAGCCGGTCTCACCGGAGACCACTGAGGCCAGTGAGGTGTTTGCACGGGGACATACTGGTGGTAGCGCGACATGACAGGAAGTGTGTGTGTGTGTGTGTGTGTGTGGGGGGGGGGGGGGGGGTTGTGTGTGGGAGCAGGAAGGGAGCAAGGGAGTAAACAAGCTCTAGACAAACTGTCACGGGCACCGAAACCACCGACCGCCGGTGGGCCGACCGAACCCACCCACCCCCAAACCCCTGTTACCTGCAGGCCTTCAAGGCTGCCCGGGGCTGGGCCGGCCGGGTGGTGAGGGTGGGAGGTGGGAGGTGGGAGGTGGGAGGTGGGAGTGTACTGCTGTTGGTGGTGATGGTGGTGGTGGAACACGATGCGATGGTGGGGGAGTGGGAGATGGAGCTTGGATGGGGGGGTTGAGAGTGGCGGGGGGGGGGGGGGGGGGGGGTTTGAGTGGGGTTGCCGTACAGCCTCCAACGTCTGCCGTGGATTGTTTAATGAGGCGAGGGCTGGCTCCCTGACAGCCGCGGTTAGCCAGCCGCTGACGAGCGTGGTTATGACACACCGTATCGTACCTTGTTTGGGAGACGAGGCGGTGGGTTTCTGGTGGTGTATGTATGTGTGTGTGTCTTGCTGGACTGACTGTTATTTGTGTGTAGTTCAATGTGTTTTATTTGTCAGTGGGTTTGTGTGTGTGTGTGTGTGTGTGTGTGTGTGTGTGTATGTGTGGGGGGGTAGGGGGATGGCATGGGATGTGCTAGTGTGAGTTTGTGTCTTTTTGTGTGGGAGGGTTGAGATGTATGTGAGTGAGTTTGTGTGTGTGTGTGTGTGTGTGTGTGTGTGTGTGTGTGCGCTGTGTGTGTGTGTGTGTATGTGTGCGCGTGTGTGTATGTGTGTATGTGTGTGTGTGTGTGTGTGTGTGTGTGTGTGTGTGTGTGTATGTGTGCGCGTGTGTGTATGTGTGCGCGTGTGTGTATGTGTGTGTGTGTGTGTGTGTGTGTGTGTGTGTGTATGTGTGCGCGTGTGTGTATGTGTGCGCGTGTGTGTATGTGTGTGTGTGTGTGTGTGTGTGTGTGTGTCTGAGGAGGGAGTGTATGCGGGGGGGAAGGAGAGTTGAAGTGTGTGTGAGGAGGGGTATGCGTGTAAGTTATGGTGGAAAGGAGATGTCAAAAAGAAGGAGAGGGGTAGTGAGTGAATGCTGTGTGTGTATGTGTGTGTGCATGAATGCTTGAATGCATGTGTGCGCCTGAGTGTGGCAGTGGAGGGAGACTACGGGGGGTAGAGCGAGAGGGGTGGGAGAGTGCTGCAAAGACAGGGGAGTGTTTACAAGTCTTGACATTTCTATCGGAGAAAGCCTGGTCTTAACTGGTCAGGTGTGTCAGGGTGAATGGGGCCCGCGAATGGGGCCTGCATCTCAAGGGGACACCTTACTTAGGCCCCGTCCACACGAAGCCGATTTCATGGCGAAACCGCAAAGGTCTTGTACGGTTCGGCCTTCCGTCCACACGAAGCCGGCGAATCCGCTGACCGAAACCGCAAACTTCTGAAACCACCCTCGGAGGTGGTTTCAAATCTATCCGGTTTCGTTTTGGTTTCGTGTGGACGCCTGAAACCGACTGAAACCGCAAACCATGACGTCATCGCCCCACCCCTCGACCTCCTAGCCAATGGCTCTTAAGCCCGCGGAGTCTCAGAAATCACAACAAAAAAGATGATGGCGGACTACAAGCTTGTAATCGTTCTGCAGCATATCATGTCCCTTGTTGGGTTGCTAAGCCATTATTTATTGAGAATCTAGTTCGCCATCGTAGAAGAGCTGTTTGTTTGTGTTGTTAGTGGTTCGGGGGGCAGCCTTTATGCGCATGCTCGCCTCTTCTTCTTCTGGATTTGTGTACCAGAAGCAGCGCCCCTTATGGGCCTGGAATGTTTACTACAGCGTTTCTACAGATCTATCCGGTTTCGCTTGGCTTCGTCTTTACGGAGATACTTCGAAACCGGATAGATCGAAACCGTAACGGTTTCGCCCGTTTCGGCTTCGTGTGGACGGGGCCTTAACCTGCCTGAGTGAACCCACCTCAGCACACACTCTCTGCAGACCTCTCTGTCTTTTACCCCCTTTCTCTGTCTCCTTCCCTTTCTCTGTCTCCTTCCCTTTCTCTGTCTCCTTCCCTTTCTCTGACGCCCTCCCTTTCTATGTCTCCCTCGCTGTTCCCCTCTCTGCCTCCCTCTTCCCCTCTCTGCCTCCCTCTCTGTTCCCCTCTATCTCCCTGTGTGTGTCATGCTCCCTATTTTTCTTTTCATCATTCTCTCTCTGTCTCTCTGACTCTCATTGCCTTATTCTGTCTCCCTCTCTCTCTGTCTCCCTCTATTTCTCTCCTGCCCTGTTGCACTCTCTCATTCTCTCCCTCCTTGTCTCACTCTGTCTTGTCCTCTCTCTCTGTCTCCCTCTTTCTTCTGTCTTGCTCCCTCTCTTTCTCTCCATTTATGTCTCACTTCCTTGTGTTTATCTCAACCCCTCCTCTCTCTTTCTCGCTCTCTCTGTTTCCCTCTCTTTCTGTCTTTCTCGCTCTCTCCCTCCCTTGTTTGCTCACACTCTGTCTTCCTCCCTTCTCTGTTTATCTGTCTTGCCCCCTTTCTCCCACTTGTTATGTATCTCTCTATCTCCCCCCCCTCTTTGTTTCTATCTTGCCCTCTGTCTATGTCTCTCTCCATTTCTATCGCTTTCCTTCTCTAACTCCTTTCTCTCTCTGTAATTTGCTGGAAATGCTTGGTTTACAAATGCTTTCTCTGTCTTGTCCTTTGAAATTAGATTTAGATTGCATTAGATTAGTTTCTCCTGGAAGTCTATGGAACTGTGATTCAATATTTGTTTTCTCCCCGGAAGGTGTATGATGCATCACAATACAGAAGAGGAATTTATAGCTACGAGCTACAAACACCACACGCTCTTTGTAATCAAACATTCTGTGAGACAATTGGCAAATGTTGACATTGAGCAATAAGCTACAGCAATTTACCATGCATGTGATTTTTTGTTATTTGTTTTTATGATTTGAAGTACTCAAGTTATGAATTGTATTTTGCCACATACCCTATACCATTTCCTCTATTTTCTCTGTCTCTACCTCCACCCATCTTTAAGATGTAGGAAGTTTTGAGCATTGCTCATAAAAAGGTTATTGCGGAACATAGAATTGAGGTGAATCAGCTTTCTTTTTGGTGTGGGTTCATGCTGGTGCGGTTCAGATTCATGTGTCTCTCCCCTCTGTGCTAGAGGCCTCTTCTCATGCCTAGGAACATGCTGTATTTTCGCAGCACGTCTCCAAAGTACTTTCTCTGTTTGGTTGCAAATTGGGGCACAAGTAAGTCATTCTTGACTTTTCCGGGACTGTATTCTTGGAAAAAATAACAACTATTTAACCATGGGACAGTAAAATAAACGTTTTTTTCAACCAAAATTAGCACGCATATGCATGTTTTCTAAATGCAGGAAAACCCACCAAAAAAAACGTTCAGATTGCCAGTTGTTGAATACGATTTTCTTTTTTTTATGGTATGTCCTGTTTTAGCCATGAACTGCCGGAAAACAGGGAAAATCTTCCATTTTTAACTTCCACTGGTAACTCACTGCAGACTAACTTGGATCGATCGGCAAAACAAAATAGGTAAAAATGGCAAAAAATACAGTGTCAAGCCGGGTGTAATGTTTCCATCACTGGCGGTCCGAGCTGGAGCCGAGAAGTACCTGTAACTGATGCAGAGTTATTTGTTCCATGAGTGAATGCAGAATGTAACTTTACCTCTTAAGACAAAGAACACATGTGAGTGGGTTTAGATGGGTTTCTTGTCTATCGGGAAAGGGGCTATACAATGATGTCACAGAACAACACAGAGGGGCCATTCGATATATATCAGCAGGTGAAGATTCCCCTAGATGCCCCTTTCATGCCCCCCCCCCCCCCCCCTTCTCCACAAGGAAACACTGAATCTGAGGACTTCCTGCCAACCTAGCCGCCTCCCCACCCCTTCCACCCTATACCCTCCGACTAGCTTGCGGAGGTGACGGTGGCTACATTAGCCGCTGTTAAGGTCAGGCTGTCAGCGGGAAAGTGGGCCATAATCATTGGCGACTTGACCTTTCCAGCGCAGATTAACTCCATTAGCCATGCAAGCTAGCCAGTGGTGGAGGAGAGGTGTGTGTGGTTGTGTGTTGGCGGAGAGGTGTGTGTGGAGGGGGGAGGTGTGTGTGTGTGTGTGTGTCTGGGGGGGGGGGGGGGGGGGGGTATGCTGAGAGACTGTGCTGCACTTTAGCAGTAGTGACAGTGAGGCCGAGGTAACAGGAAGTGCATATGGATCTTATTGTATACGTGCACTGTATTGTGTAACGTTTTTACTGTGGCATTTCCAGGTTAGGGGGCAGGTTCTGGTGTGTGTATGTGTGTTTGACATGAGGAAAAGCCTTGCAGCACGGCTCTGGCAGGTTAAAGTAATGCGGTCACGCCGATTTACACCGAGGCCCTCACCTTAAGGTACAGGGTGTGTGATTCCCACTGCATCAGCAGTGTGTAGGTGGTGGGGATCACAATGTGGATATATATACAGTGTGACGTCATGCACCTGTGGCTCATAGCAGGTGTCAGCAGGCATTTGTGCCTTTTTATTCATCTTGATGGCGTTGCGAAGTATCTTGCAATTTTGGTGAATTTTTTTTCATACGTATTTAATGCAACTTTTGTTCCTTTCACTGATTTGACAAACCTAACATAGTGTGTCACTTTCTGTGCATCCATTTATGTCATTCTTAGTGTCTTGGTTTTTCTGTGGTCCCTATTGTATGACACATTAACCTGGGTGAGACTGCTGCTAAACAAATATACCCCAGAATTCTGTGTAATCGAAAAATGAGGCTGGCATTATTTTCTTGTTTGGTGCCTTTAATTTGCTGGACTGCTGGTTTCGTTTGTATTATGTGTTTTTTGGTGCAGTATTTTCCAACGTCAACTGCTTTTATGTTATATTGTATTATGTTGCATTTCACTACTCAAACTCTCTCTTTCTCTCAGATCAATTATTCCTCTCTCTCGTTTCTTCTCTCTTATTCTCTCTATCACACGGTGGCTGTTCGGTTCTATTTCAGTGTATGATTGTGTGTGTGTGTGTGTGTGGGTGTGTGTTGTGTGTGTGTGTGTGTGTGTGTGTGTGTGTGTGTGTGTGTGTGTGTGTGTGTGTGTGTGTAGGTGTGTAGGTGTGTGTGTGTGTGTGTGTGTGTGTGTGTGTGTGTGTGTGTGTGTGTGTGTGTGTGTGGAGGAGTGTGTCTGTGTGTGGGTGTGGGTGTTTGTGTACGTATCTGTGTATGTGTGCGTGTGTGTGTGTGTGTATGCGTGTATGCTTGCGTGTCTGTTTGTGTTAGTGTACCTGTGCTCCAGTCGTTAGCATTTGTCTTGTCCTGTCTCAGCATGTGCTTCTCCGAGGGTCCTGCAGAAGCCAAAGCGTTAATGAGGCGGGCACTCGCAGTGACTCTCGATAACGGCGCGTCTGCTGATGCAAAAAATATTGTGCCAGGCCACTTGTTCTCTGTCACCTCTCCCACCACCTCACCTTCTCTCAGAGCTGTCATTTTGGCGAGCTCAGAGGGCCGTCGGTGAGAGAAGGGTGTCTTGTGGGGGATCGTTCATACAATGGGTGGACGTGTGGCCGACCGTGGGCTGATAGAAAGATGTCTTCTGCTCTGGTTCTCACACCCTGCGTGTGTTAAGTGTCTACTGTTGAAGGATCCTTGATGATCTTTGAGGAAAGAGCAAGGTAACAGGAAGGAGTCTATACAAATCAACATGGTTAATTATATTAATAATCAAACGCTTGGTGGTTACTGTGTTTGACTACCAATCGAAAAAGGTTGGAAACCCGATGTCCTGAGACTACACAGTAGGTATCCTTGAGTATAGATCAATTAACCCTCCCTTCTTAATAATTTATTTTTGTACACAGAAATGCTAAATGCTTGATGACAAAATTATAAATAACGATACTCAATAATCAATAATATCAATAAAAACAGTGTCACACATCCCTTTACGTATTGCGGTTCTCTGTGTTGCATGAGGATGGGTTGTGGGTCAGTGGTTGGGCTCGGCTCTCCACTGGAGCAGGGCATTGTGGGTAAGCTGGAGAGTGGCCTTTGGCGGTGCCACAGGCAACCTTTTCCTCATGGGGGAGTCGGGATGCAGTTGAGGGCCTCAAGGGGGCCAGATGAGAGGAGTGATGGGAGAGGCTGTGAGTTGGTATTGACGGAGGAAGGGGGAGGAGGGGGAGATAGAGGGGAGAGAGAGAGTATGGTGTTTTACCTGCAGATACTCAGTGCATCTCCTCCTCCTCCTCCTCCTCCTCCTCCTCCTCCTCCTCCTCCTCACCCAACCACCTCCTCTTCACCCACCTCTTCAGAGCACTCTGGCACTCCCAAGTTGACAGCTGAGGTCAGACCAAAAGGACCCCAGCGGAAAAAAGCCCCCTGGCATTCTCACCGCGTGCTGCCTGTCAAAAGGCCCCATGAAATAAACACAAACACTGAATGAGACCGGGAGAGAGAGACAGGTACAGCGAGAGGAGGTAAACAAAGAGAAGGAGGTGGGGGAGAGAGAGAGAGAGAGAGAAAGAGAGGGAGAGAGAGAGAGAGAGAGGTATTCATAGTGGGTTGGTAAACAAAAAGCAGGGGAGAAAGAGAGAGACAGGGAGAAGGAGAGAAAAAGAGTGAAAGAGAGAATGGTATAAAAAAGGGGAGAAAAAAAAGGAGAGAGAGAGAGAGAGAGAGAGAGAGAGAGAGAGAGGGTACCAAAGCGAGAGATAGAGAAACAAACAAGGAAGAGAGTGAGAGGAGAGGAAAAACATGTTAAACATGAAGAACATAAAGAAAAAGTCGGTGACGTTGAGGTTTGTTTTAAAATAGACAAATAAATAAATAAATGTGGTTTGGTAGCAAAAGACAGCGCGATATAATGTCAGAGCTGGCGTAATGTTAGTCTAATGGCTGATTCCATTAGCGCCACGCACATTCTAAGGCTACGCTTCTGAACAGTAGAGATTTAATAAAACACATTTAAAATATACCCGGAGTGAACGCAGGGATAGAACACGATGTACCCAACAAAGTTTCTGGAAAGTTTGTAATGCATTGTGTTCGGCACTTTTCTGAGTCATGTTTATTATTTTTCTTTTTTTACCTCTTGGTTTGTTTGTGTGTGTCTGAGTTTTTGTATCTGTGTGTGAGTGTTATTGTGAGTGCTTTTGTTTGGGTGGCTACGAGCATAGCACTTATACATGTCATTGTATGTGCTTTTTCTCAAGGCTAACAATAATGGAAGCCAATAGACTTGTAAGTGAACAGCCGCAGCTACAAGTAGAAGGAGGTTTAGAGAGAGAGAGAGAGAGAGAGAGAGAGAGAGAGAGAGAGAGAGAGAGAGAGAGAGAGAGTGTGAAAGAGGTGAGTAAGGGAGAATTTTAGAGGTTGAGAGAGGAAGAAGGAGGTGAGAAGGGGAGAGAGCACAAAGCATTGAGTTCCGAAGATGTTGGCTTGAATTTCAATTCGTGAGCAACCGCCTAATTGGTTTGCCGCCCTTAACCTATCAGCAAGGAGATGGTGGGATTGTCTTTGTGGATCTCCATGACAACTTTTATTTTCTGTTCTATTTTGGCATCTATTAGTCACAACAAATGCAGATTCTAGCATTAGAAGATTTCACACAGTGGAAATTTCTGCGGACTCATTTTCATGAAGAATGGGATTACCGTAGGCTACAATCTAAATTCAGGTACAGGTGTTTGTGTGACCATATATGAGTTTAAGGAGGGTGGGCTTTAGTGTTTTAGCTGATGAGTTCATTGCGTCAGCCTCAGATATAAAATGCAAACACATTTTTCAACCACCGTTGCAGTTTGGTCACTCAGATGGCATTTGCATAGAAAATCCATGAAGACAACCAAAACTTTTATGTTGTCAAGATTACCACCAAGGATGGATGTGTTCCATTACGATATTGTCGTGGACAGCTGACAGACAGCCGGATTAAAAATGAGAGCTTTGGGGCTGTCTTTTTTTTTTTATCTCCCTTTAACATTACACACAAGCTCTATCTCTTGATCGTCTCTGTGGAAGAGGACTCGATCGAAGCAGAGAAGCGAAAGAAAACAGTTTTTTTTTCTTCTGTTCCCAAACAGTTTGTCTTATCAATCACACTGACAGATAGCACTGGGCTCTGCTCATGACTTCAACATCAGTCACAGTGGGGGAAGTTTGGGATAAATGTAAGTGCCCAAATCTATATTTTCCTTGCGCTTGACTTTGCCTGGCACTCCCTGTGAAGAGTCTATTACAAACTGAGCGTGATTCATGTTCGCTCTCATCCGCGCTCACCATGGAGGGAGAAGGTTTAAATTGTCAGGTTGCCAAGATGTCCATCCGCAAGAAAACAATGGTGGATTGTGGGAAGAAAAAGCTGAATGTGCAGAAGATAACTTAATCGAGGCTTTTGAAAGTTTTCAACGTTGAATATTGAGCCTAGAGGCTGATTGTTATGTCTCAATAAGTATTGGACATGCTTGTGAAGAATATTATTAATAGGCTAAAGGGTAGCTTCATTAGATTAAATTAGATGCTTTTGGTTCGATCGTGATGTGTCCAAACCATTTTTATTTGTTTAAGAAGGGTGGATTCAAATTCAGTTGATATTTTTTCTCTATCATCCATTTAGTGAACACTCTGCACTTTTCAGTTTTCTAATCCGTCTTAAATACTTAATAATAATCATTGAAGAGCGTGATAAAAAAAGATCTGTCATCAAGTTTTATCTGTTTCGAACACACTATTTCTGCTGGAAAGAGCGGGAGAGTGGAGGGAGAAGGGGTGGATGTATGCGGAGCACAATGGTCGGTAAGTGAAATACTCACTCTTCCATTGTGCAGCCAGCCCGGAGCGGGGGAGGAGCCGCATACTGCTGTTGTGTAAAAAAGATTGAGGACTCGGGTTTGTTGGTCCATTACTTTCCTTGAGATGGGGCGCTGTGGGGGGGGGGCATGCACATCAGGGCACCTGTGTGTGTGTTTGTGTGTGTGTGTGTGTGTGTGTGTGTGTGTGTGTGTGTGTGTGTGTGTGTGTGTGTGTGTGTGTGTGTGTGTGTGTGTGTGTGTGTGTCTGTGTGCATGTGTGTGCTTGTGCTTGCATGACTCTGTGTGTGTGTGTGTGTGTGTGTGTGTGTGTGTGTGTGTGTGTCTGTGTGCATGTGTGTGCTTGTGCTTGCATGACTCTGTGTGTGTGTGTGTGTGTGTGTGTGTGTGTGTGTGTGTGTGTGTGTGTGTGTGTGTGTGTGTGTGTGTGTGTGTATGTCTGTGTGTGTACCTAGGTGTACATTGTTTTGGGTTTTCATCCGTTCTGCGTTATTGTGTGTTGTGCATCTGTGCATTTCTCTTTGTGTGTTTATTTGTGTGTCTGTCGGGTGGGTATATGGGGGCATGTGTGCGTGTGTGTGGGTGGAGGATTTCAAGAGTGCTTTCTTCCCCTTTGGAAGAGGCAGGAAGAGCCAGTATAGGGGGCATAAATAGGGTTTTATGTGGTTGTGTTAATTCCCTCACAGTAGGACCCCAGCACATCATTTCATGTGTTAAAGAATATCTTGACTATCACACCCCAAAAGATTGTCACACCTAAAACTAAATTGTATAATGCATATGAACAGGGCCGGATCTACCATTAGGGCACACGGCACTGTGCCCAGGGGCCCCAACCATTCCCAGCCAGTGGGGGGGCACCACACGAAATATATATATATATATATATATTTTTTTTTTATGAATGTTTGTACTCTTAAAATAGTTATACATGGTATTATTAAATAGGGTATTCATTTAAAATTCATTATTAAAACGAATGTCATAAGAACAGCAATATAATGATTCTGAACAATATAGTGGCCTAATGTGACAGTTAACCCCCCTCCCATAACCTGTCAATTGAGCCAGTCCAAGCCGGCTACACTTTATGTGTCATTATGTGTGTGTGTTAAAATAATAATAATAAAAAAAATATATAGAATTTTCTTTTCCTGATTTTTTTCGGGGAGGGGGGGGGGGGGGCCTTCAGACATTTGTGCCCAGGGGCCTATGATTTGTTAATCCGGCCCTGCATATGAAGGTGCAATGGTTATATTCGTGCATGTACTGTACAGCGTGTTACAAGCAGAAATACAAGCAGATATAATAGACAAAGGCACAAAAAAATAACAAGTATCCAACACAACTCGGCTGTTCAGGCACTACATTCAATTCAAATTTCCAGAACTAATTGCAGAACTTTTATTTTCTAGAGAAATGTGTTAACCTTCAAAAAACCGGCTTTGAGTTACACAGGATCATCTGACGTTTTTCTGTGGCACCCCAGGTGGCAAAAAACATCTGTTGTGTTGGTTGGCAATATGGTGCCAACACAAATCTTCGCAAACAACAGCAGTGGTTTCATACCTTGAGGCTTAGCGTCGACGGCAGTGTGTTCACTTAATGAAAGTGATATTAATGGTAATGTTTTGCTTGAGTGTCTATGCGTGTACGATGAAATACAGTTTAGGAGTGTTTTGATTATCATGTGTGTCAAAACCAAACTGTCGCTTGAGGTGTTTTGTGAAAAGGACCCATGTCAACGGCTGAGCAGGCCATGTCCTTGAATATGGTAGTTATTGGAAAACATACAGAAAATAAAGAAAAATGTTTTTCAACTTGGGTTAGAGAACTTCCCCTGGGTTTCCTTCTTTGATCATCTTTGAATATGGACCCATGTGTTTGAGATCAAGGTTCTTTCATGAAAAGCCATCATGAAGTAGAGCATGGGACGCAAGCAAACAGTTCAGAATAAGAGTTTATGAATGAACATCTTGCACCTAATCCTTTGGCATCAAACTTCATAATGAGCTGATTATTCCATTATCAAATACGGTCTTCCTATAAACTAGCGCTCTGCCCTAAATAGATGATCATCCCATTTAAGAGCTGACTTACTGTGCCATTGTACATTGATTTTATGATAAAGTGCATATAATGTCAAGCTGTATTTTTCTGGATCGAGGTAAATACATTGAGGACCTGAATAAACTCTAACAGCTGCTGGAAGCAGATGTTTGAACAATACATATTGTTTTCAATATGCTTTTGTAAAAACGCCAAGGCATGTATACTATACATATTGAACCCAGTAAACAAGAAATGCATAACTTTGTCAGGAAAATAGCGAGCTTTGAATACTAATCTCACTGTTTTGGAATCTCTTCAAGAAAAGATATTGAATATCAAACTCTTTAATCCACTCATACACTTTTTGATTATTTTTTTCTGGGGGGGGGGAATGTTAAATAATGTTTTTCATGACAGTTAAGAATTCACAATGCATCATTTTTGTAATGGAGAAAGAATGCTTCTCATCTTAAAGACTGTTAACGACTGGACTGTCTAAGACTTGCAAAGTAACACATTTTTTAAATAGCAGTAGTTGTGTGAAATGTTTAGACGAAAACACAAACACACACACAAAGCACAAAGAACAGAGCAAACACACACACACACACACACACACACACCAGAGCACAAGGACACTATTGATTTCTCAAGAAAAATAGTTATTTTTCTCTTCAGTTTATCAATCACTTGCAATTTTTCCGACTTAGGAACTGAAAGCTGAAGAATGTTGTAAAATATTGGATAGCAGCGACTTCTTTCTCAAAGGAAATGTATTCATTCTATTGTGAAGCCCTGAAACACACACATACACACACACACACACACACACACACACACACACACACACACACACACACACACACACACACACACACACACACACACACACACACACACACACACACACACACACACACGCACACACTCACAAACAACTTCTCCCACATCAATTAGTGACTGAGGTGAGGCACGGGTCAGCAAAACACACCATCATCTTCCTCAGAGCTCTGGAAACACTAATTGTTTCATTTCAATGCAGAGTGAAATAAAAACACCATGTATCTATACAATCTGTTAAGCTGTCAATAATGTAACTTCACTGAGCGCCCCCACCTCCAAACAGATTGCGCTTCAGTTCTCTCCGCCAGGACACTTTAATGTACTTTCAAACAAAGAGACAAACAAACGCTATTGCGTTTTCACACACACACACACACACACACACACACACACACACACACACACACACACACACACACACACACACACACACACACACACACACACACACCCGCACAGACTGTGCCGTGCCTTAGGCTGCATTTGAGTCTTTTGATCATGCAGAGTATGGATCAATCCGTGGATCAAAGATATCCCAGATTTCATCCATTGTCTGCTTTTTCCTTTGCTCTTGTCAATGTAAATGTGTATGTGTGTACGTGTGTGTTTGTGTGGGGGTGTCTGTGTCTCATCCGTGAAAGTAGAACACAGAAACAAACTCATGTTTGAATGAGAGGACAACTGAAGTGAGTGCAGAACTGAAGTGACTGTCTCCTATTCATTTCTATTCATGTACAAGTACAGAGGATTCAGATTCTTTTATTTTTGCCTTTTTCTTACTCAGTTTTAATTGATCAAGCAAAAAATTTCAATGGAAATTTGAATGCCCAATTGCCATGCCGATGGGCCGCTGCCGATCATGAGGCTGTGGTCACATGATTGGCTAGATTTATTCAAATACAGCTGACGTCCTTCAGTTCTTTGCAGTCGCAAAAATTGTAAAACAAATCTGATGGGAAGACAGTCGGCCTCTGTGTGTGCACTGTCTGCCTGTTACACCTAACAAAATTCAACTGTTAAATTGAGGTGAGACCAGAAAGTTTTCAAGTCTGCGTCGCAATCCACTGTGAATCCACAACAGTCGGGACGATTTAAGACGGCATATTAAAGCAGGGACAGATGGAAGGGAAAAGTACTGTGTTCTGTCTTGTTCGCAGGGACTTGTTTGTGTGGTTTTGATCCCTCCATAGCAGGATACAGAGTCTTCTAACCGCAGCCAGCCACTCAACTCCTACTGTCTCTGACATACATACACACATACACATACTGCATGTACATCTTCCATTCCCCACTAGGCTTTTTTGCTAACCACTGTTGCAGAAAACAGCCAAATGTCTCTCCTTGGGTTGGCGGCTGAGGGAGATGAGGGCTCCTCATAAACCTAATTGCATTTCAGTAAATCCGCCAAGCCTATGGGAGAGGCAATCGATTTCCCTCTTCGATGGTGAGAGCAAAACTGAGCAGGCAAGCACACATCGCGGACAAACAGGGCTCAGTTCCGGCGATTTCTAGATAAGATGTCTACAAAGCTGAATTAGAGATGATCCTTGATTCGTCCAGGGACTTCGCCCCCCCTCTGTTTTCTTTGGAGGAGCCACGATTAGTTTGTGGGCGTTTGCATTTAAAAGAGACTGCTTTGCCATTGTAGCACTACGTATGTATTGGTGCAAGGACACAAAACACCACCGGCCTTCTACGAGAGCAATGTGGTTATTTTTCTCCATGTTATTAAGGACACCATTTTGGTACGTATCACACCAGCGTGTGTGTGTATGTGTGTGTGTGTGTGTGTGTGTGTGTGTGTGTGTGTGTGTGTGTGTGTGTGTGTGTGTGTGTGTGTGTGTGTGTGTGTGTGTGTGTGTGTGTGTTAGCCAACAGGCTAGGTCAATTATTATACAGAGAAAAAAAAAATGCTCAGGCTCAATTTTCACAATTTGTCTTTGTGTCAAAGCGCCAACGTCGCGACAATTTGGCGACTGGAAATCGAAGGATAATGCGGTAGTGGAGTTACATGGGAACCAGGCGAGGGGATCGTCTCTCTTGGCGAGGAGACAGCGTTTTCCTGTTGTGATTTGCCTTTGCCGGTCCTATCCCGCTGCGAAGCTGCAAGGCGTAATGATGAGACTCATTTCAGCCATTCAGTCGCCCATTAGCTCCTGCCCTGCTGTGTGCACATACACTGTCAAACAAGAGAGAAGCCAGGAAAACGAGGCAAGATTGTAACATTATACAGTCACCAGACACCAGACACATTTTTTCAGATGTACATAAACCTTGTTTGATTGAAGTATGCCCGCAAGTATAGATGTAAATAATCCACCCCCTGCTGGGATACCCGTAGGCACCTCGTATGCTACTTGAATACGTCTAATTGGGATGTGTGTACAGATGTTAAACCCAAACCACCGATGCTAAAGTTGAGAGACGCCGGCCGGGTGGGAGTTATTGGAAAGCACCGAGGAGTTGGCGTGTTCGCACAGCTGCACACACGCTGGCTCGCTGTGAATGTGGCTAAATATGTCAATACCGTCAAAAGCCGGGTCGGCGGTGGGGGGGGCATCTTGACACACTCAGGGGGTGTAAACTGTTGAGATGCCGTTCACTATCTACAAATAATGATCCAGTGCAAAGCTAATTGAGCAGTTTAGAGCTGTGAAGCACAGCACTGCATGTGGTTTTTGTTCAAGTGTCAGATCCAATGGATTCGTTCAATATGAATACCATGAGCCGAACCCAGGTTCAAGTACGTCTGACTGGTATTGGTCAAGTCCGTTGCAAGAAAACCCCTTGAAAGAACGACAGCAAGAACAGCAACACATTCAACATAAGTAATTATCCTTGGTATCCAAGGGCAGTAACCCACTTCTTCATCTTCCCGTTCTATCTCCAATCAAGTCAGTTCATTCCAATGGTTCTTTTGAAAAGATGTAATCTGCTCATCGGGATGTGAGCTAAATGGTTATGCGTTAGTCCAATGATAGTATATTTAGCGGTAAACCAAAAATTATATATGTATTCTGCTAAAGCCTAAAGAAGCAAGCTTGATCATTATGCTATTGATCATGCCCTCGTTTCTGCCGAAAGATTGAACAAGAGCATATATCTTCAGTAAATGAATGCATCGTAAGTGCGCTGTGCTGGGGGGAGGCCCAACAGAAAGACTATCCTCGGTTGTGTGCACTCCTGTGTGTGTGTGTGTGTGCCAAAACAGCCGCTTGTTTGTATATTTTTCCCTTAAAATTGCTCAGAGGATACTTTACGTCCCTTAATTGAAAAATCACATCATCATCTCCTTCTTTATGTCCTCGTCCAGGGATAAACAAAAGCCGAGCGTAAGTCAGCACACGGCTTTGCCTCAACTTATATCTTTTAACATCTCTCTCTCTTGAAGCTTTGTGGGCTTTTTTTGGCGGAGATTGTTTTCGGGTCTTCTGTGTGTGTGTGTGTGTGTGTGTGTGTGTGTGTGTGTGTGTGTGTGTGTGTGTGTGTGTGTGTGTGTGTGTGTGTGTGTGTGTGTGTGTGTGTGTGTGTGTGTGTGTGTGGATGGGCGGTATCGATAGTAGAGTTTGAGGGATAGCGCTGTAGGGAGCTAGCGTAACGGCCAAGCCTGCTGTAACGGAACAGCATGGGATGAAAGGCTGACCTTAAGTTAGCTCGGTCACTGATCACAGCCTACCCACATTGCTCCACTGACCAATCACGTCGTCCGCTCCTCGCTCCAGCAATCCAAGCCAAGGTTTTCCTAATTTATTATTTTTTTACATTTCATTATTTTGTATTTGTCTGCTGGTGCTGATCTTCAAAAATAGCCCGGATGACAATCATGTAACACCAGCCCCCAAGACATGCTCACACGCTGGGCCGAGGGGAACACAATCAATGGAGATATAGATGGAAGAAATAGATATAGGAGATGGAAGGAAAAGGGGCGAGGGGGTGGGGGTTGAGGGTAGACTAGTGTGGGGTGGAAAGGGGGCTGTAGTGGTTGGGTGGGGGTGGTGGAAACGTGGGCTGAGTGCTTACAGTTGATGTTGTATCTCTGCGGCGCCTTGCCAGCAGCAATCAAGACAAGCACAGCTGGGAGTCCGAAGGCTGAAGGAAAACAGCCCAACTGGAGCGGACATTAACGGACAACCTCAACCTCCGCCTCCATCACCACCACTACCACCATCGCCGGCGGCAGAAAAACAAATGAAACACAGAAAGAGAGCAAATAATTGCTGCACATTTTATATACCAAAGGTCAAGTCGGTGTTTGTAGCGTAACTTATGCTTATGACTAGAAAGAAAAATAAGTTTTCTCTCCAGTTCCATATTTCTGCTCCGCTGGGAAGACTGACAGATCTGGCAGATTTACATGACACATTGACAAGTGGAAAAGCAGCGAGCAAAGCAAGCTGTCTTCTCGGAGAGCGTCTTCGAGCGTTGAGTTATGATTACGTTCTCTGTACCACGTCTATGAGCTATTGCCAGTTCCTTTCTCTTGCTCGACGTGACAGCCTTTCTAGTATTGCATGTCAACTCTCGGGGCAAGATAGTAAGTAATAAGCTAAGGTTTGTGGGTCGGGTGTCTGACACCCTAGTTGAAAGGTTGTGGTTTGGAACCTTACAACGTCTGCGATGTACCTGAAGCCATCCTCAGCACAGTACTTAACCCCAACCTGCTCATGATTGGCATGTACTCACTCACCCTGAATGCTTTGCTAAAATAAATACATAGTAATTAGACATCCGATCTAACACTTATCTATAAAAAATAACAAGAAGTGACCACTGGTGAGTAGCCCATGAATCTATGGACCCTTAAGATTCATAAAAACAGAGGAACAAAGAGGTTGTTAGCGCCAGTTAAAGACTTCCCACCCCTCTAGCAAGGCATCAGGTGTTAGTTGCACTGTTTTGACACATCCAGCTGATGCCAGTTAGGCTACCGTGGACGGTTCTCGTTGCTTTTCACAGCCTCTAATTTGGCAGTGTGATGTCTATTTAATGTTTTGAAAAAATTGGCAAGGTTAGCACTTTCTAGTTGTTTATTTTCCAGGAAAGTTTTCAGAGTGCTGCAGAATGAAGTATGCTCATGAAAATATGTTTTTGTCCACATCATTTTGGTGAAGTCATAATATGACAGGGCTTATGTTATGTTAATACACGGTTTATAAGTCTCATCAGACTTTTTTCAAATAAGGACCAATGGTTCAGGTTCTCTCTATTTGCATTGTGCACAGACTCTGACCAAGAAGGTCGGTCAATCATAATCACACGTTTAAATATTATGGTTGGTTTACTGAATGAGCCTCGCACCAAACAACATTAAAAGACTCCCTCGTAATTTTTGTTATAGTTAGTTTCAAATAATCACAAAAGTCAAATAAGATAGCACATTTTGATGGCCCGCTGATGTATAACAGGACACACATCATTCTCACCTTGCTATACTGTATGTCCTGGAGATATATCCTAAATAGATATTTAGTAAAAAGTATTCTAAAGGCTGTGTAAATAGTCAAACTTTCCAAAATTTGGATCGACCTCAATCGTCAGGGTGAGGCTTGGATATCAGAACCCAAGCCAAGGTGAGGAGGAGTAGGGGGGAAGAGTAGGAGCAGTGCTCCAAAGACTAGACGGTAGTTAGCCAACGCGACACTGCGCAGGATCGACAACTAGATTTCAGGGGGGGTGAGCGGAATAGGGGTGCCAATTACTAAAGCAAACGCTGGGCCAATAGGAGTGTGGGCGATGTCATTGGAGCCGCGGGCAATCGTCTGCATCGCCATATGGACGCTGCTGCCATGCGTCCTAAATGAGGTTGGGAGCTGTCGACAACACAGATCCCCGGGGGGCTTTTTGTCCTCCCGCCCCCAGCCATGTAGGACGCACAACACTTTGAAAGAAATCTTCACATGCATCTGGCTAATTCTGCTAATTCAGCCGCTCTCCAGGGGTTGGGTGCTCATCCATGGCAATCTCCACGGGGGGATTAAACGCTGCCATAACCAATTTGATTTATTTTCTGAAAGCTTCTTGAGAAACTGAGCGGCAGTTTACGCACCACAGATCACTTGCAAGAATCTCTGAAAACTGTATGTAGTTTGCTGACTGGCAGATACCCAGACAAAAAGTATGTGCGATCGAGTCCTAAGGCTCATGCTATGCCAACTACTGTAAGTGGGAACATGATGACTTTGAGAGGAAGGAAAACCTCTATTGTCCAATTTCAATCACAGTCTGCTGCTGCAATCTTTGTCATTTTAACATTGCCTTGAGCTCAAGGGCGGCTCTGCAGGAGCAACGGCCTCCACTGTGGCCTCGTTGATTCACGTGGCATGACTTAACCGCCAGCTTTTCTGTGTGTCTTGGTTTCCAGGGGCGGGACCTGTGTTCACACAGCAGCCGACAGACCTGGTGGTGGTGGCGGGCCAGCCGGTGACGCTGCCCTGCTCCATCCCCGGCTACCACGGCATGGTGCTCTGGCTGCGTGACGGTATGGCCCTGGGGGTCAACCGAGACGTCTCAGGTAAGGGCCCTCACTAGAAGCTCCGCCAGTGGCTAATGCAGCTGCTCTGTAAAACACGCACACACGCATTGTACGCATATGAGACGATGAGGTGATTCAATAGACATGAACGTGTGTATAGATGATATGTAATTGTTTGGTGGTACTTTAGCTTGGATACACAGTGAAATACTAAAATACATTATTGTTGAAAATAGGAAGGAAACTGCTTTTCACACTTTCTAGCTAAGGCTCTGAAAACCTTGTGTATGTGTATGTGTGTGTGTGAGACTTAGAATCTGTGAGACTTAGAATCTGTACGAATGTGTGAGTGTGTGTGGTAGTTTGTGTGTGTGTGTGTGTGTGTGGTTTTGTGTTTGAATCAGTCTGTGTGTGTGTGTGTGTGTGTGTGTGTGTGTGTGTGTGTGTGTGTGTGTGTGTGTGTGTGTGTGTGTGTGTGTGTGTGTGTGTGTGTGTGTGTGTGTGTGCGCGAGTGTGTGTGCGTGTAATTCCCGTTCATCACTGAACATGCTAATTGCCGTTCAGCACCAGCATGCGACTGTTGACCCGGAGAGATCAGCAGAACATCACTACACCTGTCATCACCTGATCTCCCTGCTTGACAGCTCCCCCTCCGTCTGCTCCGCCCTCCTCCTGGCACCACTTATCAATACGATATCCGCCATATTACCTCGGCTCAGGAAGAAAGGGGGTATTAAATCTTCCCCTGATATAAACTGGATGAAGTGATTAAAAAACTCAGAAGAATCCAATGGATCGGAAAAAACCAGGGATGAAAGCGGTAGGTTTTACAACTCTATGACTGGGCTGTGTTGAATTACGTGTTTTTTTGGGCGAGCAGCCGCGTTGAATCAGCTTCAAGTATCTCAGACAAGGTGCATCTTGGGAGAACTCTGATCTCTTCTAGTCCGTGCAACTGGGTTGAAGAAAGTTAACATTTATCACAACATCTGCTCTTCTGGCAGATGGTTTATCAGGTTCTTTTTACAGCTTATTTCAGAAACGGCCTGGACCACACAGACACGCGTGAGTGTGCGCCTTGATGTGTGTATATGTGTTTGTGTGTTCGTCTAAACAGACGGCCCCAGCTCAATAAAATCCTCCTCAGCCTACCAGGGATGGCTCAATAAAAATCCATTTCAGCGTCCGTCAGGCTAACAACGAAGATGTAAACAGACTCACACTGCAACGTACGCACACACGCGCTCTCCGTCCACACTATGACAGAAATACACTCTCTTTGTCCGTGGATTTTTTCATTTGCAAAATCCTACCCCCCATAAATCTTCATGTGATAAATTTTTAAGCATCTTAACAGGACAGAAGCCCCGCCCCCTTCTTCCTCCTAGTTCATTTTGGCGTCGCCCGTTGTTCACTAATTGGGCCTCCGAGGACGTTTGTCTACGATTACATCCATTCTGTCTCACTGCGGGCCCCGTCCCTGGTGCCACTGAACCCAGGCATAATGACCGGTCCCCTGGGGACACTGCCCGCGCCTAACTAAACATCACTATCTACTCTGCTCGGTGGAGGGGGAAGGCCCGGTGGACTGCAGCACACTCACACGCATTATCACACACACACACACACACACACACACACACACACACACACACACACACACACACACACACACACACACACACACACACACACACACACACACACACACACACACACCTACACACACACAGTACAGTGTGTATGTTTGTAGGTTATTGATTGAATGCATGTGTATATGTGTGTGTTTTTTTGGGGGGTTACTGATTGAATATGCGTGTGTTTGTATGAGTTTGTGCTTTTGTTTATGGGTGTATTATTGAATGCCTGTGTGTGTGTGTGTCTGTGGCTGATTGCATGGATGTCTTTTCGATATGTGCAGTGCATGAATATGTGATAATCGTGTGCATGTGTGTTTACACTTTTTGTCTCTGCCTTTGTGAATTGGAGTGGATGTTTGGATGTAGATATATGTTTGGGTAATTGCATGCCCGTATGCATTATTCATGTGTGTAAGAAGAACCGTATGCGTCTTTGTGTGTGTGTGTGTGTGATTGTTAGAGACAGAGAAAATGAGAGAGGGTGTGTATTAATGGTTTTGCCCATGTAAGTGATTCTGTCATGGTATAAGTGTTATTTTTTTCGCTCGTGATTGCAGATCAGTGACAAGGGCTAATGCGAGCGGGATTGACTTAAACGGTGCCAGTGCGTTTGTTATGTGTTGACAGCATAATAAGCCATTTCTCTTACCAGGGCGAACCCAAAAAAACAAAACAACACAGAGCCAGCCGTTCTGCTGACAATGCTCTCATTTAAACATTATATTATTTCAATTGTCAGTGGAGGGAAAAAATAACCTTGGAAGTAGAAAGATATTAGTGGCGAAAGATAATGGCACTTGTGAAACTAAACACCATTGGCAATTCCGATTTAATAGGCCGTATGGGCGCTGGAGTAGCCTATTAACCTAAATCAAAAGTACAAAGTCAATGAGGGAATAAGGATTGACATGCAACGCCTATGCAGTCCAAATGGGCTCTGAAAGGAAAGGTGTTGTGCAGAGTTCAACCGGCTACTAACTTCCCCCCTTCACCCCCCTTTTATGTCTTCCCATCTCTCTCTCTCTCTCTCTCTCTCTCTCTCTCTCTCTCTCTCTCTCTCTCTCTCTCTCTCTCTCTCTCTCTGTCTCTGTCTCTGTCTGTGCTCTCTCTCTCTCTCTCTCTCTCTCTCTCTCTCTCTCTCTCTCTCTCTCTCTCTGTGTCTGTCTCTCTGTCTCTCTCTCTCTCTCTCTCTCTCTCTCTCTCTCTCTCTCTCTCTCTCTCTCTGCTCTCTCTCTCTCTCTCTCTCTCTCTCTCTCTCTCTCTCTCTCTCTCTCTCTCTCTCTCTCTCTCTCTCTCTCTTTCTCATCCTCTACCTCCCTCTCTATGTATCTCCATATCTTTGTCTCCCTTGCCTTTCCCTCTCCCTCTCAATCTTTCTCTTTCACCCCCCCCCCCCTCTCTCCCTCTCTTTCTTTCTCTCTCTGTCCTTTCTCCATCTCATCCTCTGTCAATACCACTGACCCTCCACGACCCTGTCGCCTAATCGGCAACAAAAGACCTCTCTACTTTACATGCAGCCTTCGCCTTGCGTGGTGCAGGAGCTATTACCCCCTCCAGGCGCCCCGTCCCTTCACAAAGTTCCTTTCACCAGCCAAGGTATTGATGATGGTACAGCGCTCCAGCGAGGCTCTGCATATCGCAGGGCTTGAGTAGTCATTCAGCAGACCATTAACACAGCGACTGGGTCCAGACCTGCATCAACATTCATCGCCAAACGCGGCCCCCTTAAAAAGCATTCGGGCAAAGCTCCAAACACGCTCATCAGAAGTCAGTCAACATGCTAATGAACATGTCTGAATTGCCAAATGGTTTGGGGGATTCAATTCAATAAGATTACCGAAAAGCTGGGAAAGGTAAGGCTTCAGAGGTTACTAATTAAATGACCTGGAAGGGCTTGTTATATCCAGCCCTTTCACTTAAGTCTTTAATATCCGCTCATTTCTTCATGGACTATGTGATGATACTCCTCCTCATATGGATTGCATGGCTTTTCGGGGCACAAGTAAAACTGTTTTATTAAACAACAAAAATTGATGGAGCACAATACTGGGGTTTTTGCAAGTTGAGATTAGGGGCACTTAATCAAAAGTGCAATATTGCCTTTTCAATAAATCCTTGTTTGACACGAGGCCCGGGCGATACAATTCCCAAGAATAAAAATACAGTGTGTAGATGTGTGTAAAGGCAAATCTCGGTTTTTCGCAAAGTAAAGTGCCCACACATTGCCCACCGAAGGGCAAACAGTCAAACACCACCCTTTGACTGTGTCCTCTGACTGAACAATGAGAACTTTGCAGGACTGTAACCGCAGTGTTGTCTCTAGACTCCGGAGCGCAGGTCAGCTGCTCCCACAAGCTGTTTTGGTTCTGAATCAGAACCCTTGTCTGTCTTCTACAAACACATTTTGTGCTACAATAGCGTCCAAGGGCTGTTTGTCCATCTGGAATGGCCGTTATTACAGAGTTCTTGGAGCAGGCTCTTGTTGTTATTCATTTATAAATGTATGCGTTTTAAATTTAACATTAAGCGCAATCCGATGATAGGATTTCATCAATCGTGTGGTTCTGTTTGGTAAAAAAAACAAAAAGCGATGTTATGCTAAAAGGCATGTGTATGTTGTACTGTGTTAGTTGTTTTCTTTACCATTCCGCCGCCAGTCGGCTAGTCCCAACAACCACATATCAACACCACCACTCCACCCCTTGCCACCACCACAAACCCACTACCAACACCACCTCCCCCAACCACCACAACCACCACCTCCCTAACCACCACAAGCACCTCCATTGTCACTACCATTACCTTCTTATCCACCACCTCCCCAATTGCCACCACCACCCACACCCCACTATCACTACCATGATCAACACCACCACTAATATGACCACCACCAGCATCACAACTCACCCTCCATGACTATTATGACCACTTGCATCATCAACACCAACCCCAACACCTCCACCACCACTTTCTTCCTACCACACTGCGATTCCTTTCTCCCCAGTTTGCTGGTAGTTATTTACAGGGTGCTGTTACTACAACACTGATTGGTCTCCCTTGCACTGGTTTCGTGAATAATCTCATGAAATCATTAACCGCTTTTCATGTTCCCTCGTGTGTAGAAGTGTAAAAGTTAAAAACACATGAGCGTGTTTGTTTGAAGACATACGAGCAAGCTGTCACATGTTGTTTATTTTCCCTAGAACAATTTTTTTATGAGATGCCACAGCAACTGGTCAAATAAAGTGCCTAATACACAATGACATTGCAAATAGGATTCGTTGACTAATAAATTGGATACTTTCCAGAGTTGTCAATCAAGCAACCTATTGAGTTGCAAACAGGCACACATTTTTATTGTTTCAATCGAAATTATTTCATTTAAATCTAATCAAAATGTGAATCTATTTATAATGAGTGTCATTTATTGATTTGTTTATCTTTAATTCAACATGATATCTGTGATATAAATATTAATACAAATAAAAAACAAGAGAGTCCACAGTTGGGCACCAAGTCATTTCTATACCACATGTTGTGTGACTGGTTAGAAAGTGACGCCTCACATGGAGTAGGTGTGGGGTCTCTCCCTGTGTTCCCTGTAAGTTCCCCTTCTGTTTCTCCAAAGGATCCTCTGGTTCTCTCCAGGGGAACCTGTGGCTCCCCCCCCCAGAGACATGTCTGGGTACTGTGCAGAGTGCTGCAGAAAGGTGACCTCCATCCAAATCTCCACTTGATGCAGCTGTGCAAGACAAATGAGGCCTAGATGCGTTACCTCTGGGAATCCATATATGTTATCCATGTATGTGTTGCTTTACACGCTCTATACACACGGAACCAGAGGCCAATGGTGAATGCTGTTACTGCATGGCTCTTGTTTTGAAAAGAGACTATCCATAGGGGGTGAGGTAGTGTTTCTGTTTGGGGTGGTGAGGGGGGGTGAGAGAATTACAAATCTCTATTTCACAATGGAATCAATAAACGGTGATGTTTTTCACTCAAGCCGTCGGGCATCAAAACAGCCTCCACCTTCCCCCGCTACGCCCCAACTGATGGTCTCCCAGCTTGCTCTCTCTCTCTCTCTCTCTCTCTCTCTCTCTCTCTCTCTCTCTCTCTCTCTCTCTCTCTCTCTCTCTCTCTCTCTCTCTCTCTCTCTGTCTCTCTGTCTCTCTGTCTCTCTCCATCTCTCTTTCTCTTTCTGTCCCATGGTTCAAGAGCACCTCAATCGACCGATGGGGTCTTGGAAGTGACATTTGCCATAGATCCATGAGTGTGTGCATGTCTGTTTGTGTATGTGTGTCTGTGTGAGAGTATACGATGTTGTTCGGCACGCGTGTTAGATTTCCTTCACTGGAGTTGAGGCGAAGGGACTAATCTGTAGAGCAGCCTAGAGTGTCAAAGATGTGTCTGTAATGTGCTTTGAAGTGCCCTAGCCTGACCTGGGGCTAATAAATACAGATAGATTATGCAGTAAAATAAAATTAATTTTCCTATCAATCTTAATTCATTGTATCTGTATATAAAAATAAATAAAGTAAGGCTAATAAATGGTATGTACAGAGTAATATCCGAGCGTACGTTTGAGGATAAAGAGTATGTTTGCCAGTAGGTAAATAGTTTCCTGATATATTGTTTTCATAGAAAACTAAGATTAGCTTTTTTATTCTAATTGTCCTCGTTAGCCGTTAGCCCTCTTTTGGCAGAGCACTTTCAACCGGTGTCAACGGCCTCAAAGGCTTCGGCGGTGTGTCTTCCCCCAGTTGTCCTGTCTGGCTCGCAGGTATTCATTGTAAAATAGCAATTAAGGCATTCCTCTGTACAAGGTGGAGACGGGAGAGTGCCAAACCTCCTAATCTCCTGGGAGGCTAAACCCAAACAACAAACAGCCATGGTCTTCTTCCACCCAATTTCCACAGATGCACTCTGGAATTGCATGTACAGTTACACGGCAATAACAGAAAGAGCAATTAATACTTATTGGAAAAACTCAACGTTTGAACAAACATCCCCCCCCCGGACTGTGTTTTGTTTATGTTTAGTGTCCACCATAAGAGCCGCAGTCTGAAAACAAGTTGTTTGGTACATTGAAAAAACAGGCTTTTGTTGCCAAATGTTCTAAATACCAGAATTACTGGGGGCGCAACTGCCAATTCCTGTTTATGTTTTTATGTTAAAAAAAAAATCGAAATGAGTCAGGGTTTGTTATCGTTATTTTCCTTATAACATTACAGCTCGAGTCAGTCAAATTACTATGTGCAAAGGTTGACTTTCCTTGGTGTACAAGATCGTATCTATATTAAGTGATCCTATTTCATTAGACTGCTATCATTGTGGGACTCAAATACACAAGGTATTCCTTTAGCAACTTACATAATATCCTCATTACTCATGCTGTGATGTTCTTTTTGAACAGTGAATGTCTGACACTAAAAATTGAAACACCTCAATGTCAGGTATTAACGATCATGAATCTATTCCCATATTGTCCAGCTCTGCTCTATGCACTGTTGCTGGAAGCTGTGCAGCTCGCTTATGAAACCCTACGGTCCTCTATTCCTCACCTCTTCCAGGGTACCCACGCTACGACATCGTCGGGGACCACAGCAAGGGGGAGTACCACCTCCTCATCCAGCGCACCGAGATGCAAGACGACGCCTTCTTCGAGTGCCAGGCCATCCAGGCGGCCATCCGGTCGAGACCCGCCCGCCTCACCGTGCTGGGTAAGACTATATAGAACTCTTTCTCTTTATCTATTTACTCCACGAAAAAGTTTGTCTCGATAAATCATTGTATTGTGGTCCACAACTCGTGGAAAAACATACACAGTGCAGGTTTAAGTTTGTCATGTTTAATATCACACCAAGGTACAATACACTGCACACGTAAACTTTTTGATTAGTTGTAAAACCATCAGCCGAATGACTTAACAGAAGTTGTTCATAACACTTTACTTCGACCTCTTCTAAAAATGTTGTGATACTATCAAATATTGTTTTGTTTTGTTTCAGTTTCATCTTCGCTTTCATTGAGGATTGACCAGTGTAGAGTTAGGTTTCCGGTGTTAACCTGATCAGATGAGTTTTGATGATAGCGTCTTGAAAAATGATGGAAAGCAATGCTGTCTGATCCGGGATGGATCGTGTTCTGTTAATGCAGTACCAGGGTGAATGAAGAGTTGCAACCTGGAGGTGATATTTCCCTCCTGTGGAGATGGTGATGCTCGGCGCCAGACTCTGTAACCTGACCTTTTAATTCTTATATTTGGAGGAGCAATTGAATATACTGTACATCCTGCAGCAGCCTTTATAGAGGCTGTCTAAAACGAACGAATAAAATAGAATGGATTTTATAACGGAATAGATTGGAACAGGGGAGAATACCTAATTGGTTACAGTCCTCAAACTTTAGTCTTAGTTAAGAAAAACTAAAAATACATCAGGAGGGGATGTGGCGGAGGAGGAGAAGGAGGAGGAAGAGACAGAAGAGGAAGAGGAGGAAGGCAGGGGTAGTAAATGATACACAGTTAATCAAGGGGAGCTAATCCACAAATGCAACGTCCACCTGGATCCGTTCTCCAGCAGACCATCACTTGGCCCACCAAATTGATTTGGGACCCCGGCCGTTATGGGCTCTTGGTTGGAGAGTGTGGGTAGACATGGCGAAGGCTGATTACCATTATCGATTCAGGGCCTTCTCCATATTTAAAAGCATGATATATTCCAGAGCTATCTGTCCGTTGCACCGCCACCACTGCTCAGTCAATGCCCCCCCCCCCATCCTCCCCTTCCTTCCCCCACTAATCCTGAGATGGCTACTTAATGCCGAGAGAGAGGTGGAGAAAGATAGATGGTTGGGAAGAGTTAAGATGTGGGAGATTGGGGGTGGGGTTCATTCAAATGATTAATCTGAGATAACAGAGAGGGACTCGTTGTTGTTCATGTTTGTTGTTCTTTCGTTCTTTCTCCCTCTCACTCACAGAGAGACTCACCGTTCAGGCATGAGCACGATCAATGGTCTCCTTGCTGGCTTTAAAACACAACAGTAGCATGATGTGTGATGGAATAAAAGTAACTCCATAAAGCATGTTGCATATGAACCTGGAGTAGGGCTTGGCTCAAGTAAGAGCTTGTCTTGGCAGCTGGGCCTTGTTTGGAACCGGCCACGGCTGAGGCCAAAACTTATTACAGTGGGTGGGCCTGATTCAACACATTCATAATTCATGAAACACTGAACCTATAACCGCTTTCATAACTTTTTGACATCCTTTGACAACTTTTTGAACAGAGTGGTAATTGGATCTTATCAGAAACAGCAATATATAGCTACACTTTGCAATATCCCATTGGTATATGTTGACTGTAGGTTACCTTTACATATACATGGGCATACACATGTTGAATCAGCTGCAAGATAAATGTTTGCCTTCATTTTTGCAGCCAAATTGAAAGCAAGTAGAAGGCAAAGATATTTCCCTCACCACACATTACTTTGGATAAAGCTTGTTTTTAAAGTCCTCTGCTTTCCCATACAAAAAGCAACCACCCAGAAAGACAGTGTTTGGAAATTAAGTTTGAAAAGGGAAGGGAAATAGTCTTCAGTTTCAGTCCCCCCTGGACTAAGTTTTCATTTCCCGGAAAGCGTTTGTGCAAACCTACGGTAGAAGTAGTCGGATACGAACCACAGTTAACACTGAAAAATAAATAAGCCAGAGAAGGTATGAAGACGAAGATGTGCAGTTGAATTAGATTTTTTGAAACAGTCAACTCATATCGCACTCTGACATGGCTTTTTCCGTTCCAAGGTTCGGGACGATATAGATGGCAGGTAAAACATTTGTTGGCACTTGCAACCAATGTCAACTTGTTTTTTTTCCACCAAATCCAATTTTGTATGCATATTGTATACTCCATCGCATTTTCTGAAGGAGACCGGCATGCTAGATGTTAGCGTGAGCTCAGGGTCCCAGCCGCTGGAGTAGAAAGCCCTCAGAGCAACCGACTGCTGACCCCTGACCCCTCTGTTTTTGCGTGGCCGGCTAATCTATGTAGCCTTGGAGACGGACAAAGCTCTATTGAATAAGGCATGAGACGGAGCCTGTGGACAGGCCTCTAGGGAGACTCCAGAAGCTAATTAGATCTTCACAAACTCTTTCCAGACTACACACACACACACACACACACACACACACACACACACACACACACACACACACACACACAGACACACACACACACACACACACACACACACACACACACACACACACACACACACACACACACACCTATAAACACACGCATGCAGGCACGCATACATTCAACAAACACATGCATGCACAAGCACACATGTACTGTATTCACATAACCTCACACGTCCATTCATGCACACACACACAAACACACACACACACACGCATATACATACATGCAAGCACAAATCACATATTGCATGTGGTTACAGACTAGGGATGCACCGATCCGCTTTTTTCACCTCCGATACCGATACCGATATCTGAGGTTTAGTATCGGCCGATACCGATCCGATACCGATATAGAAAAACAGCGCGAAATTATGGCTACAAACTGTAAGTTTCATTGAGGGGAAAAGACTGGGATCATGAGACTTGAATTTTTGGAGGTGCTTTATAAGGTTTGTGGTATTAAAGCTAGAAGGTTTAGTACCACCCCTCGGGACATTTACTTTGCATATGTTGCATGTAGCCGTGGAGCTTGCTGGCTTAGGAAAAGTGAAATAGCTCCAGATAGCAGATCCTTTTGCTCGCTCCATTTTGCAATCACTGTAGGCTCCGCACGGCGTGTTGCTTGTTTATGACGTCACTCACAGCGCACAGCATAGAAACTGAATAGATCAGCCAATAGATAGATACACTTTTATTAATCCCGTGAGAACATTTTCGTGGGAAATTCAATTATCAAATCAGAAAGGTAGTAGGAATAGGATTCAAGTATGTACATAAACGTAAAAAAAAATATATATATTTTTTTTTAATATGGATCGGCCCATTTGTCACCGATACCCGATCTAGAAATGTCTTCAATATCGGTACCGATACCGATACAAATATCGGATCGGTGCATCCCTATTACAGACCTGCACGCATATACACACAGAGACACACACATCTATATGCGTATGAACACACACACACACAAAAGTCTTAATGTATATGTCAACAACACAGTCACACACACACGCACACACATATACGCAAATATACAGGTCCCTCATTTGTGTTTACATACAGCTGCACATACACACAATTGTACAGACACACGCGCACACACGCGCGCACACACACACACACACACACACACACACACACACACACACACACACACACACACACACACACACACACACACACACACACACACACAGTCAATTTTCCAAAGAAAGAATAAAAGTATGCTGATGCCAGAGGTTGTTGTTTTAAATTGGCTGCGGTAACCAAGTATGTGATTATCTAACCAAAGTTATAGTAAATTACCATATTTTCAAACAAGTATGTTTTTTTATTTCAGATGTTTGAGGTATAATTAAGAATGTTAGAATCTATCAATCAAGCGATATTAAGCAGTGTCTCTCTTGAACACGTATACAAACAGTCACTAGTTCGCTACCTACGCACTTGGCCTTAAAATAGCTCTTAACAAAGAGCAAAATTATTCCAAATGTTAGCTAGCTGGGCTAACATTGAATTATTAAATTGAATTATGTTGATATTATAACAGATCAACACGGTACACTTTTTCACTAGATTGTCTTTTGAGCTATTCCAACAGCCTTTAAGAGGGGAGCTAAGGTAAACACCAGCTGTTGCAAAGAATCGTTGAATTAATCACATTAATTAATATTAATGTCCTTCGTCCAAGTAATAGTGTCGTTGCCTTATAAATACATTTTACAACCCTATTTCACCAAAGTTATCACCACAACAAAAAAGATGCTCTTCCATTACACGCGGATGATTTATGGATGTTAAGTTCTGAACACAACAGGAAAAACACAATTCCAAAAATTTCAGCCCACTTAACCCTGGAAGCTGTGATGTTCGCACATTTTAGTAGCTCAAATTGATTTTTGTGAGGTTTTAGTGAGTTATTTTTGTCAATTGGTAGTTGTATTCATTTTTTCCGCTATACCTACGAAAAAAAAAATGCTTTTTACTCTGTCAATGGATGAATCATCTGAAGGAGAGGGCCAAGGAATGTCCTCCCCTTATTTTATTATTCCTTTATTATTAATATAATGATAAAAATGAAATATGGTTTTAATTTGTCAATCGACCTGATAGAGAGAGCCAAGGATTGTCCTCACACCATTTATTTATTTTTTTAAACCCAGCTGCCTCAAGGCTTCGTCTTAGCACTAACCTCCACCTGGGGAATAGCTTTATTATGTGGCCATCGCAGACAGACAAGTGGGTAATTGTGCTTGCTGTGGTCCTTCAACTCAGACCAACAAAATAGCAGTGGGCCCCTGTGGTGATTGTAGTGTGTATTGTCCAAGAGTTCTGTTGTGAAACGCATTAGGACGTTCTGTGTGCATTGGGTTTACACATCATAGCATTAGAATAGCACATGTGGAGTATGTGAGGTCTTATATATATGTGAAGTTTTATTTATATATGTATATATATATGTATATATATATAAATGTATATATTTCAGGGTATTTGATTTCAACATTTGAGTTGATTTAGTGTCTTTGCACTCTGCTATTGAATGGCAGAGTTGTGTTAAATTGTTGGATTCAATCAATCAGGACATGTAATGGCACTGATTGCTGCACTCGCCGTTCAGGAAGAAAATGACTTTCAATAACGATTGGGAGGTTGTGTTGTTTACAGAAAAACAAAAAAGGCAAGTGAGTCACATGCAAATATCTGTCAAATTACCTTACTGTCTTGATTGTAATATTTGGGACAAATACCGTGCAACACAAGCTTAACTCTGACATCCCTCATCAACACCAGTCCTCCTTTATTAATGAGATGAGTCTATTTACATTGTGTCCTACGACTTTTTAGAACTGCATATCTAAGGGGATATCTGGACAGGGATTACCACTGTGTAACCCACCACCTCACTTTTTTTATCCGAAATGCATTGCTTTACTGTTAGGGTTTCCTTGAAACAGGAACAAGAAGAGGCTTTTACAGACAGAGGAGGAAATGAGGGGCACCATATAGCTACCCAACCCCTCCCCCCATCTCCCTTCCCATCCCCTCCATTCTTGCGTGCCGCTCAAACTGTCACCGGATTAGCTTCCACTTTGGCTCTTATCAACCTGAGTTTCATGTAATCAATCAGAAACAATGAGGAGTGAGGGGGCATCTGGATTGGGGGGGGTGGTCGGATCTCGACGTGCCAATAGCTGTGACAAATACATCTGACCTGCTTGACATCACAAGTTGGCTCCCGTTGCATCAGTACTGGGGTCATTTAGATCTATTGATGTCATTCTTCTTTTGACTGTGAAGATTTTAGTTTTTAACGGAAATATGGTAGAAGTAAGACCCCAAATCCCCCCCCAAAATATCGTAGAAAGATAACTAAATTGACAACTAAATAAATAAACATATTTCACAGTACTACATTTCAGAGGCAACAGGCATTGTTTCTGCAGGCGGTTTTATCGTGTGATTTTCTAATGAGACATGTCAGTCAGGGCTTAATGACACACCATATGGAGTGTACAAGACGTGTGTCATGTTCACAGACGTTGGGGTTCTGGGGTCGGCCGGGGGAGGGCGGAGGCTTCGCGGATCTCCCTATGTTCATCTTTCTAGCCATTTTCATAAAACTCTCCATTGATTCTGAATTGCAGCTATAAAACGGTGTAAAGCAAGACCCATTCAAAGTGTGATGGTTTTATCGAAAATAATTTGCAATCAAGTATTCTCCCCGTCATAAAGTTAGCGTTGGTAAATACGACTCAATCAAATTCCAGCAAATTAAACAAAGAAAAGCGTCTAACTGATGTGTCTGAATGAGAATTTCTTAATTGCTTGGAATCTGTCATCTGTTCACAGGGGTAGGTTTTAATAACGGCGGGTTTCTTTTCCACTTCCTTTTGGTTGGGGTTCTCTGGTGGGAATCTCACTCAGCACATTCTAAACATTGATTAAAACAATTAAAGGTGTGATGAAATGTTTCCCTCTTGTATCTGCAGCAGTTGACTGATGAGGGCCCTGGGGCCCCAACCAGGGAAATGACTTGTCCCGTTTATCTCCAACGCTGCTAGGGGCAAGGTACATCCTGTTTCGCAGTGAATCAAATGGGGGAAAAAAATAAGTTTAAACAAAAAGTGTGTACCAGGGGAACGACAATGGAAGGTAGAAGTTTCATGAAGTTGGCTAAAATCTTTCATCTGGAGTGGAAACCATTGCTTAAGTTATTTGAGAATGCGAAGATGTGAAAGACTTTGAGTTCCCTGTTGCTAATTTAGCTTATTAATTACTGAGGCTAAATGCACTGTGCAAATTAAAACATTTCCTCCCTCCCTCCCTACCTTTTATTCTCTCTGGTGTTCTCAACGCAGAGTCATACCACACAGGTCCCACCTCTCCCCTGGTTCCTCTGTATCTCCGTGACGATTATCTACCCTTCTCAAAATGAATTGGGTTGTGTGCGTCTTTTTTCTGTGAGCCCAAAGGGGCCTTTTGAATTCAAACTCTGTAACTAAAGAGTGAGACGTTCTCAGCACACAGGGATGGAGAGGAGCTGAAGGGCGTTCGATGGTGACAGCTCACCCCTCAACACCCTGCGACAATTATTAAAGGGGCAGTGAACCCAAAATCGTTTATATGACTGTCAAGATAGTTATCTATGCAACCTTTTCACTAACTAAAATAAGACTAATTTCGACAGCAGTCAAACCCTATGTTTTTTTCCAGCCTCCTCCAATCAGTTTTTGAACGTTCTTCACTACTTCGAACGCAGGTTGCAATTTGTCATTAGCTGGCCTCATGAGGAATCTATTGACCAGCCGTTTTAAATTGCCTATTTGGAACAATTAGACCATGATGCTCTCCTTTGAAATACACAGCAAGTGACTGTAACTAGGAATGTTTTTCAGCCCAGTGACAGGGTTGCCAGGGAATCCACATCCCCTTGCTATCCTTCTGTCACAGCGGTCAAACACCATCGCTGATTGGGGGCGGGACGTGAGTCCTATGAAATGAGTCAGAGGGCATTAGGTTTTTTCAGGGATGCCATTATAGGATGGCAGCTGGCAACACCCTCTGTCTGGTGTCCTTGTTAACATTACTAAGTGGAGTAGATAACATGGAGATCAGTGTGTGCTTGGGTGTGATCGGGCTTAGGTGTGGTGTTGCCTACACAGAGCTATTTATTTGGGGTTACGCAAGTAGGTTCTCAACCTCCTCCTATCCTTGGAATAACTTCTGAAAACCGCTTCTTAAAACGACCCCTCTCTCTCACAAGCAGCATGTGGCAATCTAAAAAAAAGGTCCCTCAGCAAACAAACATTGAGTGCGGCATGGTTTATTTACAGCGTTACACCATTCAAGCTGAAAGTGAACCAGATAGATCTCCTTCTAAGATTACTGCTCTAAACTATAATCATTAGTGCAAGAGTAATCTCTGTTTTAATATTTTCTGGTGTACAAAGTTGATATATTTATGATTTGTGAAAGAGATATTAATTAATGTTTTCATGATGTTTTTATGGTCTCATAAAAGGCCCATGGGTAACGCTTTTTTTAAAGTTTAGTTTGGTGAAATCTTATATAAGATTGTTATGAAAGATATGCATGACTATTTGCCTGTTTGCCTTGCAGTGGCATCTATGATACAGGGCAACATTGATCCAACGAAATGCCTGAGAAAATAGACTTGAGATAATGTGAGCCACAGTTTTAGGGGGCAATCCATTCTTTATAAGGAAGAGAGAATAGAAAAACTGAATTCAACTTTTCATAGTTTGGTTGCAGACTTTTTGTCATCTGTCTTTGTTAGAAAAGTTTTTCCTTTATGGTAAAAACCCTTCTGCAGAACCTATTCAAGGCCCCAGAGTGTAATTACTTTTTAATGTGTTCCATAACATATCCCTATTAACCTATTTTTCCTCACAGTGAGAGTGACTACCTCCCTTCTTTCGCCACAATTTACATTTCAGACACTGTCTTTGTTCTTATAATGAGCAAGAGCCATTCCAACCTTAAAACCCACAATTTGAGTTGGACAAAATCTAAATCTCATGTTTTTATTAAACAAGGCCATATTTGTCACATACTTTGTTTGAATACTCAAACTTTTGAAACTTCTTGAATTACACTCCGGATAAACTTTTATTATGTAACCTGGCACAGATAAATGTTTACATTTCCATTGCTAATGACATGGGGGTGCATTTTTCCTGCAGTACACAAAATCTTTAAATTAAATAAATTCCTTGAATCAATTCCACCAAAAGTAGGCCAACAATGAGGCTTACATACTGAACGTTAAACCAATTACAGTGTTGTCACACTGACATGTCAATTCCTACCAACGCAACAACAACTGTAGTGTTTATAATGTTACAAATGTTACAGTCACAAATGTTTAGGAACATAAATGAATGCTGAAAAATATAATTTCAGTATATGTATATGAATTATTGTGATACGACAATGCAGAATTATAATCTGCTATCTTGTAATTTTAGATTACATTTTTCTATATGCTGCTATATACATTGTTATTTCCTGATCATCTTCAATGACACCAGAACCAAAAAATAGATACTTTTAAATAGAATTGTGTGAGCTGTGAACACAAAACAACGACAGATAATGAAGATATACATTTTTCATACTATATTTCAAAAACAATCTTTGTGTTGGTTGGAAAAAAGAAACACACCCGGCTTAAAGTCTAGAAAGTATTTAGCGACGATTTACCGTTGCACCCTTTAACCAGCAACCTCCTCAATCCACCCATAATTTTGGACATAAAACACAAGTGATTTGAGTCAGCTGGCCCTCTTAATCACACCCTAAGTGCTTGCCTGGGAATCTTATGTGACATCTTGTCTCTTGTTTAGTGCATTGCATTTTCCCTTTGCCGGGGGTTGATCATCTCTTCTGGGTAATAACTGTTCCTCTAATGAGTCTCATACACATCTGTTGGAGGCCGTGCATAGCATCTCTGTGCAACACCACTATAGGACATTTAGCAAGACTTCCGACACAGCACTAAAATGATGTCTGTGTATAGCTGGGGTACCACACAGCTATCCTAGGGAGGGTTGGGGAGTGAGGCGGAGAGACAGATGAAGGAAAAAGACAGCGAGCGGGAAAGCGAGATATGAAAGGCAAGGGAAGGTTTCTATGATCTCTGTCTTTTCTTTTTGTAGTTTGGATTGCTAGCCTGCCATCGTGTGAAACGAAGATGGTCACTAAATGCAGCTTCCCGGTGTGGCTCCCGTCAGGCTGAGTGACTGATTGAAGGGAGGGAGCTCTAATGAACTCTCTGCTGCTTCCATACCTCCTGAACACCAGTAGGCCACATTAGGAAGAGAGGGTTTTTTTTTAACCCCTGATTGTATGTATACTTATGATATTGTGCATCCATGAAAACAAATGGAGGAGTAAGAAACGTGTCAAAAGCGTCCCTGTACAAAGAAGTCTATGTTTGCTTAAGGTGAACGAGTTGAGGCGTCAACAGAGACATAATGCTTTAACGGTGGAACGGGAACGCGTTTCATCTACGCCTGGCTGTGTGAAATATGCAGGTGCAGCTGGCGTACACCTGCACCGACAATTATGACTTGCGAGTTGCAGTTTGTCTCTAAAAAACTTTCTCCTCTCCCCCCTCCCCACGTGAGCACTTGATACGCACTGTTGTCTGGGTTCTGTTGCTCGGCAACGATAACCAGGACTCTTTTTCATGACATGGTTTGTCAATGCGGAGAACTACACAAACCAGGTCACAATCCCAGTCATCAGAAACAAGTTAGTAATTAGGGGTCCAAGCCAACAGGTTGGATCCCTATTGTTTTTGTAAGGATTTTTAGGGGTCCAAGCCAACAGGTTGGATCCCTATTGTTTTTGTAAGGATTATTATTATTATTCTTCCCGCCATAGAAGTGGTACCACAGCCCAAACCTTAAATGGTGCGAACACGCCAATAGCATCACTAGATCCAGGTCGGGCACCGCTACTCAGATAACTAAATCCATACACGCCGGTCACTAGGTGGCGCTATACCAAGGGAAAACGCGTTTGGGGCTATAACTCCCACACCGAACCTCCCACAGTCAAAAACTTGTACCCACATATCCACTGGAGTCTGCTGCATCTTTTGGCATAGGCCACGCCCATTTGCGTCGATAATATTTTTTCGCAAAATCGCGAAAACCGCAAAACTGTCTTTTCCCTACTCCTCCCACATTTCTTGACCAATTGACACAAAACTTTGCACACGACATCTTCAGACGCACACGAACAGAAATCACGCAAAACTTTTTGATCCGACCTTCGACGACGAAACGATAGCATTTTGAATATTTGTTTATTAGCTACGTTTTAAGTCGAAAATCTAAAATCCAGAAAAAAAAGATATTAGACATCGGATCGAGTCCAAATCTTAAACACATGTTAGGGTTACCCTTAATGGCGTTCGAAAAAAAAATCGGAAAATTATGCCCTAAGGGGGCGCAATAAACGAGGAAATTGTATATCATCTAATTGGCCAAAGGAATGTTCTTCAAACTCAAGGGAAACCATCAAGGGGTAATCCCGAGTCTATATAAAAAATATGGCCAAGAATTATTAATGTGGGCGGGAGTTATTTGGCAAAGGAAAATTGTCTTGGGAAAATTTCGCCACAAGGCGGCGCCAAAAAACGAAGACATTGTATGTCTCCTAATTTGCCAATGGAATGTTCTGAAAACGCGTTTTGGGCTATAACTCCCACACCGAACCTCCCACAGTCAAAACCTTTATATCCACAGATTCACTGGAGTCAGCTGCATCTTTTGGCACACGCCGTGCCCATTTGTTTTGCACACATGCTTCGCGTTGTGCCGGCGAAATGCACACTTCTTGTTTATTATACTACCTCCCCCTAGAAGTGGTACCACAGCCCAAACCGTAAATGGTGCGGACACGCCAATTGCATGACTAGATCCAGGTCCGTCACTGCTACTCAGATAACCAAATCCAGACACGCCGGTCACTAGGTGGCGCTATACCAAGGAAAGACGCGTTTGGGGCTATAACTCTGAACCGAACCTCCGACAGTCAAAATCGTTATACCCCCAGATGCACTGGAGTCTGCTGCATCTTTTGGCATAGGCCACGCCCATTTGCGTCTATGAATATTTTTCGCAAAATCGCGAAAACCGCAAAACTCCCACAGTCAAAACCTTTATATCCACAGATTCACTGGAGTCAGCTGCATCTTTTGGCACACGCCGTGCCCATTTGTTTTGAACACATGCTTCGCGTTGTGCCGGCGAAATGCACACTTCTTGTTATTATTATTATTCCCCCCTAGAAGTGGGCCCACAGCCCAAACCGTAAATGGTGCCGACACGCCAATTGCATGACTAGATCCAGGTCCCTGAGTTCTAGGCAGACGACAAAATCCAGACACGCCGGCCACTAGGTGGCGCTATACCAAGGAATACGCGTTTGGGGCTATAACTCCCACACCGAACCTCCCACAGTCAAAAACTTGTACCCACATATTCACTGGAGTCTGCTGCATCTTTTGGCATAGGCCACGCCCATTTGCGTCTATAATTTATTTTCGCAAAATGGCGAAAACCGCTATACTGCCTTTTCCCAACTCCTCCCACATTTCTTGACCAATTGACACAAAACTTAGCACACGACATCTTCAGACGCACACGAAAATAAATACTTGAACACTTCTTTGATCCGACCATCGATGACGAAACGGTAGTGTTTTGAATATTTGTCGCTTAGCTACGTTTCAAGTCTAAAATCAAAAATCCAGAAAAAAAACATATTAGACATCGGATCGAGTCCAAATCTAAGACACATGTTAGCGCTACCCTTAATGGCGTTCGAAAAAAAAAAAATCGGAAAATTACGCCCTAAGGGGGCGCAATAAACGAGGAAATTGTATATCTTCTAATTGGCAAAAGGAATGTTCTTCAAACTCAAGGGAAACCATCAAGGGGTAATCCCGAGTCTATATAGAAAATATGGCCAAGAATTATTAATGTGGGCGGGAGTTATTTGGAAAAGGAAAATTGTCTTCGGAAAATTTCGCCACAAGGCGGCGCCAAAAAACGACGACATTGTCTATCTCCTAATTGGAGAATGGAATGTTCTGAAAAAGCGGCTTTTGGCCTATAACTCCCACACCGAAGCTCCCACAGTCAAATACGTTATACGCTCGGATTCACTGCAGTCAGCTGTATATTTTGGCATAGACCACGCCCATTTACGTCAGTATTTTCTTTATGCAAAATCACGAAAACAGCTAAACTGACTTTTCGCTACTCCTCCCACATTTCTTGCCCAATTGACACCAAACTTTGCACACGACGTCTTCAGACGCACACGACAAGAAATCCATAAAAGTATTTTGATCCGACCATCGCCGACGAAACGGTAGCGTTTTGAATATATGTTTCGCCATGCAAATCAGTAAAAACAATTTTGATCCAACCGTCTACAACTAAACGGTAGCGGAAAATGCGTTTGGGGCCGAAACTCCCACACCGAACCTCTCAAAGTCAAAACCTTTATATCCACAGGTTGTTCACGGTAGCGTTTTGAACACATGCTTCGCGTTGTGCCGGCGAAATGCACATTTCTTGTCGCGTTGTGCTGGCGAAATGCACACTTCTTGGACCCCTGCATAACTGCTTGCAGTTCTAGTTCTTATACTTCCTTCCGTAGAAGTGGTACCACAGCCCAAACCGTTAATGGTGCACACAAGCCAATTACATGACTAGATCCAGGTCCGTGAGGTGACGGCAGACGACAAAATCCAGACATGCCGGCCACTAGGTGGCGCTATAACAAGAAAATCACGTTTGGGGCTATAACTCCCACACCGAACCTCCCACAGTCCAAAACGTTATACCTACAGATGCACTGGAGTCTGCCGCATCTTTTGGCCTAGGCCACGCCCATTTGCGTCTATGAATATTTTTCGCTAAATCGCGAAAACCGCAAAACAGTTTTTTCGCTACTCCTCCCACATTTCTTGACCAATTGACACACAACTTTGCACACGACATCTTCAGACGCACACGCAAAGGAATCGTCGGACAGTTTTTTGATCCGACCTTCGACGACGAAACGGTAGAGTTTTGAATATTTGTTTATTAGCTAAATTAGACGTGAAAAATCAAAAATCCAAAGAAATCCAGAATTATATATCGGATCGAGTCCAAATTTTACAGACATGTCGGTGCTAACCTTAATGACGTTCGAAAAAAAAATAGGAAAATTTCGCCATTAGGGGGCGCAATAAACGAGGAAATTGTATATCTTCTACAAAATTTCGCTGTGAAAACGCTACACTGACTTCTCGCTACTCCTACCACAGTCAAATCCTTTGTATCCACAGGTTCAGGGTAGCGTTCAGGGTAGCGTTTTGAACACATGCTTCGCGTTGTGCCGGCGAAACGCACATTTCTTGTCGCGTTGTGCCGGCGAAATGCACACTTCTTGGACCCCTGCATAACTGCTTGCAGTTCTAGTTATTATTTGGCTCCCCCTAGAAGTGGTACCACAGCCCAAACCGTAAATGGTGCGGACACGCCAATTGCATGACTAGATCCAGGTCCGTCACCGCTACTCAGATAACCAAATCCAGACACGCCGGTCACTAGGTGGCGCTATACCAGGGAAAACGCGTTTGGGGCTATAACTCCCACACCGAACCTCCCACAGTCAAAAACTTGTACCCACATATTCACTGGAGTCTGCTGCATCTTTTGGCCTAGGCCACGCCCATTTGCGTCTATAATTTTTTTTCGCAAAATCGCGAAAAACGCAAAACTGTTTTTTCGCTACTCCTCCCACATTTCTTGACCAATCGACACAAAACTTTGCACACGGTATCTTCGGACGCACACGCAAAGAAATCCTAGACAGTTTTTTGATCCGACCTTCGACGACGAAACGGTAGAGTTTTGAATATTTGTTTATTAGCTAAATTAGACGTGGAAAATCAAAAATCCAAAAAAAATCCAAAATTAGACATCGGATCGAGTCCAAACTTTACACAAATGTTGGTGCTAACCATAATGACGTTAGATAAAAATTTTGGAAAATGTCGCCATTAGGGGGCGCAATAAACGACGAAATTGTATATCTTCTAATTGGCCAAAGGAATGTTCTTCAAACTATGAGGGAACCATCAAGGGGCAAACCCGAGTCTATATAAAAATTATGGCCAAGAATTATTAATGTGGGCGGGAGTTATTTGGAAAAGGAAAATTGTCTTTGGAAAATTTCGCCACAAGAGGGCGCAAAAAAACGACGAAATAACACATCTCCTAATTGGCCAATGGTATGTTCTGAAAACGCGTTTTGGGCTATAACTCCCACACCGAACCTCCCACAGTCAAAACCTTTATATCCACAGATTCACTGGAGTCAGCTGCATCTTTTGTCACACGCCGTGCCCATTTGTTTTGAACACATGCTTCGCGTTGTGCCGGCGAAATGCACACTTCTTGTTAGCATTTCAGCCTTTCGTAAACATTTAGCTGGAAACAGAACTAGAAATATATTACGCTGTGGCTTCCTCCACACAACACATGATAATGTAGTGCTTAGGACGTTCAACCTCCAGCCAGGAGGTACCTGGTTACGAGTCCCAAGGTCCACATTGCTTACTTTACTGCTCTGTAATGTTGTCTGGGTTCCTGAGCCGAATGTACTGCAATAGGCAGGCATCACCACAAAAATACAAAAGCTAGAGAAATATTGTGCTGCAATGGAAAACCTGGTTGAGGAAGGGAAATATCCTCCAAGCAAGCAGAGTGAGCAGAGTGTGAAAGGCTGTGTTGTAGAGGGAAACTAGTGCACATAGTCCTCCAATGGCTCCTCGAGTCCTCCACACCAAAGCACGAGCTTAGAGCGCAAACTGAAGCCGAACTTCCTTTCTGCCTTGTCTTCACACCGAAGGCAAATTCAATTCAGCGCATGCTCACTCATCTAGTCGATTTAAATTGATCAGCTGAACCAAATGCTGCATTAAAAATACCATCCGAAGATGTAATAAATAGACCCTGTGTGGGGACAAAGACAGTGCCCTGCAATGCGCTTCAGCGCCGCCTGTGGCGTGAAAGTGCTGATGGATTTACAATGAAATGAAAGTGAATGCGCTTTCCGCACGCACTCTACACTTTAGCTTTGGCTTTTGGAGGCTTCATACAACGCCTAGCGCCGACCAAGCATCGACGTTCTCTGAGGAAAAAGAGGCCGAGTACGGTCTTGAACTCTGTACCGCCCCTCCCTCCCCCCTCACTTCTCCTTTCTTCCCCTCCCACCCTCCCACCCTCCCACCCTCTTCCTTGTCTTCCTTCCAAGCACTAAGGATGTGCCAGCTGCGTGTTGCGTTTGATTTAGGCCTGCCCCAGATCTGCAAGCTAATGAGCTGAGTGCTCAATCAATAATTCACTCAAGTTTGAATAAAATTCAGTGTGATTAGATCCACTTTCGCACAAGAATGTAATCAGTGCCTTGCAGCCACCTCAACAACTGCTTCTGGCGCTCGTGTCATTCCAACTTGTCTTTTCGGTCGGTTGTTGTGTGCTTATTATTCTTATTGCTGTTTAATCGGCCCCTTGCACTGGCTGTGCACCAATGACCTCCTCTGTGTCTGAGGTGGACAAGAAAAGGGGCCAGGCGTCTGCAATCACAAACGTCTTCCCTCCCCACGCTCTCCACGTAATTGCTCACCTGTGGAAGGAATCTGTTGAAACGTTTATCGATTCTGGTCCATTAGAGATACTGGGGGTGTACTGTGAGGGCTGTAAGGACAGATGTCACTAAATGCAAGGCTCAAGCCAAGGAAAGGAATTTGATGGATTATAATGTATTGTAGTCAGTGCATTTAGCCTTTAGAGACTGACTATGATAGTGGTCTTATTTTCTAATAATCCACTGATTTCCTTTTTATTCCAGGGGAAGCAAACCTTTGATATCAGGTGTTTAGCGCCAGGTGTTGTTTTTATAATTTTTTTAATAGCATTGAAACACAATTTATCTTCTTAAACTCATAAATTCACCCCCTGGCATTGCATTGTAAGTGTTTGCAAGCTTCATATTCTCAGGCCTTGGCGAATTGGCGAGGCTAGCTTGTAACTTGTCACACTGCCACTCATCCGTTGGTCATGAATAGGAAGGGGTTTGCACTGCACTCTTCTTCACAATGTGACCTATCAGTGTCGCTGTAGGGATGACTAATGTTTCTAAGGGCACGGCGATATAGAACATTGACTGTTACGTGCTCCATCGTAGACAGAATGCTTTTGTTCGGCTTTTCCCAGAATGACTGTGAGCCGTTGTTGTTGGAATACACAAGCATTCACACACACACATACGTTCAACCACAAACACACACAAACTCTATGTCCTTGAACATATAAATAAATATATTTCTGACAATAGATATTTCTTACAATATCACGTTGGAACGCTGCTTTTTTTAAAACACACTATTGCAACCACTCTATGAGTGGATTAAACTACGGCAAAATCGATCAATCTGTATCGCTGTCAGTCTGTCTGTCGGTATATCTGTCTATCTACCTGTATATCTGTCTGTCTGTCTGTCCATATCTCCTATCTATCTATCTATACTATCGCTATCCCTATATCTACCTAGCTATCTCGCTATCTGTCTGTTTGTCTGTCTTTGTGTCTGTCCTATCTATAAGTCTATCCTACCTCTATCCATTCATCCATCCGTCTGTCTTTTTTTCCATCTTCTCAATGCGCCTCTAAAGTGGGGCTGTAGCATTATGCATTGTTTTGAACAAAAAAAGACACAGACAATCTGCATGCGCAAGACTGGAAATGTGAAATCCTGACATCCTTCAGATTTTCAGTTGGATTATGATCAACATCAAGGATTTTTCTTAGAGCACTCAAGTATAACATTTGTTCTATTTATGTCCATGGCATGTCCCCCCCCAAAGACTCCCATAAACCCTTGAGAAATTGTGATATTGGTAATTATAATGATGGGAGGAAAGTTAAGATGAATGATGAAAAAACACCTATATACACCGCCCCTGGTCCAAAAGGAGAGCCTTTCCATGTCTATTTTTTTGTGCTGATTTAATGAGGTGTATCGCTAGCTCAAGTTGATGTCACTTCTTAACCGGTTCGGTCGCACTTTGTTTCCCTGCTCAAATCCAACCAACAACAGCCACAGACTTTATTTTCTGAAGTTGTTATCTCTCGGACTATAGACTTCAGAGAATATCAAGAATGTTAAAGTTAAAAGGTTGTGTTCTTTCGGACAAAGTTATGTCAAGGAGGACAAAAAAATATTTTTAATATTCCCACCTAGGGTTGGGTATTTCAGTGGGTGTGTGACATTATTATTATTTGGGAGGAAAAAGGAAAAATTACACAGACATTGATTGGCAGCTGATTAAAACAGTAAAGGGTTCACATTTGAGCACACGCTCCAATTGCATCCCAATTTGAAATTCCCCCCAAAAAATACTACCACAAACTTTTTTTCTCGAACAGCTTATCAAAACCACACAGAACCAATGTGTACTCCTACCTCTCCGCTGAGCAAGCAGTCGCAAACTCAACCCCACCCTCCTCTCCTTTCCCTTCCCTGCAGTTCCCCCCGATGACCCGGTGATCGTGGGCTCCCCGGTGGTGAGCCTGCGGGCGGGCGACCACCTCAACCTCACCTGCCACGCGGATAACGCCAAGCCCGCCGCCTCCATCATCTGGATCCGCAACGGCCTGGTCCTGAGTGGAGCCATGTACTCCAAGGTGAGCCCCTTGAACACTGCAAAAACACGGTCAAATCTAGGGTTTACGAGGGTCTGACTCCCCTGCCACAATGACCCTGAGTCCAAGCTAATGTCCCATGCGAACCCCCCCCCCCCTACACCTACCAATGATGGACTATTCCCGCTGGAGGAATCTTCTTTGTTTCCTCAGAAAAAAAGCTGAAAAAAATAATTCCACCCCCTCTACTACGACTTTATTCCACCTTTACAAGGGGTCCTGCCAGTCTTCAAAGCCTCAGCTGTAGGGCAGTTCAAAAAGTGCACTGTTAATTTATAATTAAGAACAAGAAGGGAGACGTTTTTGCCAATGAGCAAGTTTTGCGCACTGCCTTTATTTTACTCATATGTGCTGTGCCAGTTTACTACACAACAGTGAGTGTGATTAGTAGAGCTTGGTTAATTACTGCTAGGTTTCAGTCTAGCCATAATAAAGCCAAGCTGCATTCCGCAAAGTCTGCAAAATGTCAATGGGCTTTATTACCCACCATTAGGCCAAGCAGACAACTAATTATTTTACTCTAATAGAAAACTATAGAGCTTGCAAATTGCCCCGGGTTGAAATGAACTTTATTTGTGTAACAAATTGTGCATCGTATAGAGAAAAAAAATAAGCAATGCTTTTGACCCGGCCGCATGGTTTCTGTTCAATGATTAACATGTCACTCTGTGCTACCCTTATTAATATACAGGTACCGTCGTTCTATGGAGAAAGAATTTGCTGACACCCAATCATTTTCTTTTAAGGAGACAGGGTGAAATTAAAGCAGCAAAACATGATTAAAGACAAGACGTCTCATGCAAGTTCTAAAAACAAACAACAACCTCTGAGCATACTGCTCAGTAGAGACCGGGCCCCTAAGGCTCGTACAATGTTCCTTCAGATTGAGTGGGTGTAGACTTGAGCAAGGGGTCATTCCCGACGGTGCCTTCCCACCCCTTTAGTCTCCAGCGGGGGAGGGCACTGACAGCCCCGCCGAATCCAAGAAGAGGACGAAGAAGAAGTAGCGACGGTGCCGAGGGAACAATCAATTGACGTGTAGACAAACACTAATCAGAGAGTGAAGTGCAGGAGTCCATCTATCTCTGTCTACTTGAAGCAGCCATCCACACGGCAACACCACCACTCATTGTCTCTAACAATGAGTCAACACAGATGCACTCGCAGGACACAGGCGTTTACCATTGACAATGCTAGCCTGTAATATAGTATCTGTATCTAATGTATATAAAAATACCAACGCATGAATCAGTTGGTAATAAAATCAAACCCAATCCCCATAGCCGGCAACTCTAATCCATAGCATAACATGATGAGCTCAATATGAAATTAGAGAAGCTACACATAGAGATGGTGTTTCTCGTTTTGTACGATCCGATCAAATGAATACTGCAGTGCCTGTGGGTATTGTGCGGGGTGACAAGGAGGATGTCCTCCTACTTTTATAGTTATTTTATTAATGATTTGAGTCACACTGACCTCCTTTAGTCCACCCCCTGCTCTCCCTCTCCCCTAGTGCTGTTGTGTAGACTTATTCCCCACCATATACATTATGTCTAAAACATGAATGTTGGTTGATTCCAATTGAATGACATTTAATCAATAACTTCCAGTTAATTACTTCTAGTTCATCCTACAAATATTACGTGTTTACATGTTTATGAAACACAAAGGGCAACATGCACTTGATGAATGCAAATATAAAAATACAATTTAATCTGGTAAGCAAATTATTTAGCAAACAATGTTTCCTGAATGTCAGTATGTGAACCAAAACATGCAATACATATTTGGTTAATTACAGAAAACAGACAGCTGTAGCAGTGTGAATATATAAATTATAGACAATTTGAAGCCGATATCAAACTCAACTTGATGCAAAACTACCAGCATGATGTGACTGCACTTTTAAAAAGCAAACACATGCACAATGTTGGGTTTTAAAAGCGCAGCAAAAAGCATGTCTTCCCAAACAGCAGGATCGTTGCAGTCTTAACAGATGTTTCCTGTCCTGGTTCTGATCATTATGGCAAGGGTAGCGGTTCACTGTTTGATACTTTATCGGGGGAATGCGTTTGATAGATGAACAGATATACTTGATATACTCGTCTGTCCCCCCAGAAATCCCTTTTCTTCCCTGTAGGAGTGCTGCTTCCTCTGGACTAAAGCTCCAGGAAAAATGCCTTATATTAAGAATGTTTATTGCATCATGTTAAGACTTAATAATTGAATCGCACAACATTGTAATGCAACCGTGTTATAGGGCCAATGTGTCTATTTTTACAAGTGTCATCTGAACATTTGTTTACATTTTAGACAAGAATTAATTATTGTTAAATCTTCAAAGGACCATAGTCTGTGCAGATATGGGTTTTTTGGGTGCTTCAGTTCATCACTGGATAACATGTTGGCTACAATGTTTGACCCCCGATCAACTGGTACCAGTTAGATCCTCAATGTTCAAAAACCTACCTGTAGGTATCCTTGAGCAAGATGCCTAACCGTTTACCTGGTCCTTGATGACAAATACAAGAATTCACTGTAAAAGCATCTGCCAATGATTGTATAGTAAATATGTAATAACGCACCAGTTTCAAAGAAACATTCTAATTTCATGGCATATGCTTAGTTTTGGGTTAGACGTTCTGCTGTCTGTGAAATCAGACAAGCAAAGGAACAAGAACAAGAAACAACAAGAAAATGAAAAATCAATTGGTGTTAACTATTTATGCCAACTGGAAACGGTATAAACACATCAATTTAAATGACCAAAGATCAGGCCCTTTCATTAGCATTGGTGCTCTGCAGCAAGAGCGGTCTTGTTATAACCAAACCAATCATCTTTAACCTAGATGGCCACATTAGTGCTCATCCAGGGTCTGATGGGGCTCATAGGGACGTGGGCACAAACTCACTATTGCCTGGGAAAGGAATTAGGTGGCCGGCACCGCAAAGTCAAAGACCCACAAGTGGCTAATTTAAATGAGGGGCTCCAAAATGGCCAGTTTAGTTTTAGATGGAGGAAAATCCCCAGGAAAAATCAATTCTTCGAAATTGGAGAAGAAAAAAAAAACGATATAATAACCGACACAACAGCCTAATGGCGCTTTTTCCTTTTTGTTTTACTGCAGCCATAGCAGGCAGAGAGCGAGGGCTTTTTTTGTTGTTGTCCTTCACTTCATTGCATCACACTCCACACATCCTCCCACTCCTCAGTCCTTGGATGTCTGTGGCTCCTTCCATTCATCCTCGTCTGCCCACAGCTTTAAAGAGCCACAAACAAAGTTAGCACAACAAAGAGACCATTCCTTAAAAAAACTGATGATGGCTCTTCGACAGAAAAGGCTTTGTCAAGCTGTGAGGACATGATATGAGAAGGCATCATTTCCCTGCTGAATGCATTCTGGGGCAGCTACTCCACTCGTGGGAAATGCCACTGGGAGATCCACGCCTGTTCGCGTCTGGATCTTCCCTCAGACAAGGAGGTGATAAGAAGCAGGCAGGTCATCTGGCCATCTTGTATATCTCTCCCTAAAGTATTATATATATTTCCATTTATAAGAATACCATTGTCGGCCTATCTAGATGTAGAGCGCCTCATGTTTCCCTATCTCATGTGACTAGAATTTAAAAAGTAATATATACGTGTATATACATATTTGAACTATCCTCTATGACATTGTTGTTGTTGTTGTTGATTTTTGGTAAGGTGCACAGATTATCATTGAATGAGCCAAGCCCGTCTGTCTCTGCATCCGTCCTTCCTCACTTCAAGGGGGTGGGTGAGCTTTGCAATCTTTGTCATGGGAGTTGGAGGAAAAAGAGATATGCGGCAATGGGAGAGGCTGCAGCAGAACATCGATGCCCAGAGGAAGGCTTCCTAATGTCCCTCTCCCACGAGAGCTGATTCAGCCCAAGTGGGGGGTGAGATTTAGTCAGGAGGTGCAGACGCGATCATAACAGGATTCCCAGTAGGCACGAGACACCGTGCCATGGATAATTGCTTCATTGCGGCAGACTGTTACTGTCATTGCTTTGATGACCTCTTTCATTGAAGACGGGTCAGTTTCAAATCCTTGGGAGCTTTATGATCATTCTCCAAAATAAAGAGTTTTTATCTTTCTAAAGTTAAATGTTTGGAATTAATTCTCGTGCCTGAAAATGTTTTATGACCAATGGTTTGAACTAATGGGTTTCGTATATAGCCTCATCATTTTTCATCATTTTGTGAAAAGTGGAGACCACCAATTTGTCACCCATTGATCTTCCAAATTATATTGGATCAGTAATTCAGAAGTTTCCACTGGGGCCACACAACTCCCCACATGACACTCCGGTGTTGATTCGTAGCTGAAATGAAAGATAGGTCTTCAGTTTAGAAATAAAAATAATATGACAATATTTTTGTGTCATTACCGCATGTTATTTTTTACTTTGTTTTGTCCTATCCTCGTTCCCTACGGATTATCCGAAGAGATGAACTAATAGCATGTAGAGATGATGAAACCTCTTTTTCTAGATGTTATAATTAATATGTAGTGGTGGGGGGTGGAGTGAGCGATATAGTCTATTATATCTTGTGGCTGGTATATGTAGACACATATGTTAGTGTTTTGACAAGAGTACTCTTTTGGTAGTTTCAGTTTGTATTCCAACATTGTTAATTGGAAGGAATCATACAAACCAAATTGAGTGTTTTAATCTGTGTTTACTTCTAGTTGTCTGTTGGTATTAATATGTAGTTAGGGAGAGAGATCAAGTCTAATATATCCTGAATGTATTATGTGGTTGGTACTCTGTAAACACATATGTCTGTGTTTGGACAAGAGTTCTGTTTTGGTCGTTTCAGTTCGTATTCCAGCGTTGTTAATTGGAAAGGATCCTTCAAAAAGAAGTGGGTGTTTGCATGTGTTCCTCAGACATATTTGCGAAAAAATAGAGTAGGTTTTAACATAAATGTTCACATGCAAAGAGAAAGTTTATTTCAGGCAACTTCCGATCGAAATATTGTGATTAATCGGAGGGAGCAAGGCATAAGGCAGAGTTTGCAAAACAGCAAAAGAGAAAAAAAAAACGCCTTCACAGTGTAAAAACCGCCAGGCATTTGGTTGAGATTTTGCCGCTTGAGCATCTGTCACAACATATGGAACAGACGTTTACGGCAGTTTCGCTGTTCTCCCATCCAAATTTGCCTTAAAGCTACTGCAGATATCTAAATACACACGGCACACACACACACACACACACACACACACACACACACAGACACACACACACACACACACACACACACACACACACACACACACACACACACAAATATCTTGCAGCATGCCATTTTTGATTAAAGTTTGCTTCATGCCTTCTTACTTTGAACCATCAAATTTATTTTGTACTGGCAATTTGTCCACAAAACAAAACTGATCCTTGTTTGATAGGCATTCTAATTGATGAATGATAATTGTGGAACAAATGTGTTTGCTGTAGAAGAAAAGTCACGTCTGGCAAATTGGCAAGCCAAGTCAACCCATCTTGACTAAGTGAACATACGTCAACAGCAGTTGTGAAACTGGGATGGAGCTCAATGTGTACAGAATGAACGCATTAAAATTGATATAGTGGGTTGAGTGGGGAGCATTTTGAATATTTCCCATCCAAAGTTTTTTAATGGTACATGGTAATTTTCCAATTTTGCTATCTCTTTGTAGGCCTGTAATTGGACTCTGGTGTCATTTGCTTACAATGAGCGTCAAAAGAGTCCCCAAACCTCTCTTTTCTCCATGGCGACTAATAGAGTTCTCAAATGGCTTCCCAAACATTTTTCTGTTGGTCTCCACTATAATCCACCACTGGACCTACTTTGTATACTTAAGCACCACACACAATACCACACCACTATGCCCACTTCAGATTAATTCACTGCCTCAAGAGTGTAAATTGAGGAATGGATCAAAATGGGTTGTAAAAGATGTCGTGGCAATTCCTATACCAGATATTGCGTCTAAGACATGAGATTTCCAAACGCAAAAATAACACAATACTTGCGGACAATTATGGTCAGATATATTTGTAATAATAGTACAAACAACGATACATCACAACATGCATCAACAAACAATAGAATAGGCATACAATACAATAATCGGAGGCCTCAGATGGGAGTTCGCCCTGCGTCTCTATAAAGGTTTGCAACGAGTCCACTGCATGGCTAAAGGCAGGAGTTCTTATACACTTCTGTCAGGTTTCTGAGGGCAGCGTTCCCCCAATAAACCAAAAGCCTTTTGTTAACAAGATGATTGATTGAAGCTCCTCAGGATGTGATAAGGCCGTGCCTTATCAGATCTACCTTTCGCTTCTCAACGCTCCCCAGGGGGTCAAGAAAACACGCCCAAACCAACAAAAGGCAGCTAGAGAAACATAATGTGAAAACAGATGTACAGCACACAAAGCACAAAGGTTAACATTTTAGACGACACTGATGAAGAGCAGGGTGACAAGACCATTCACGGAATGGAAAACAAAACCTAAATGACTAAGAAGTTACAACATATTTATTTTTCCATCACAAAGACCATTAAAAAGCTGCAATAACTGAAACCGAACGGGCTCCCTTGGCGGAGGTCTCTCATAAAAGGATGATAGGACACAGAGTGGGTGCTATCTGAAGGAAAGCGCGACAGTTTGCTCTCTTCCCGTATGTTTCACACTCAGTGTTGGCCTCTGTCCCTTTTCCCAGCCCCCCCTGAGACAGTGCAGATGGAGAGGATGGAAAGATAGTGGAGCTACACACAGAGGCGGAGAATGATACTTTATCACCGAGAAACTATTTTCCTGACTTTTATCCTCATTTCGGAAATTAATAAATGATCCACAGCTTGGTTAAGAGAGTAGCCCTGACGATAAACTAGGTAGACAGCACACATCAAACACTTCCCTGGTTCAATTAGGCTTGATGGAGCACACACATACACACGTGCGTGCGTGCACGTTTTAAATGATTTACAAACAAATCTGATATAGACGCTAATTAGGTGTTCGTCTATCCATTTCACGACCTTCCGAGTCAAGCGAGACCATTACCATACTACCTTGGCGTGCGGGCCTGCCTCTGTTCAGACCAAATCAAACACACTGGATTATAAATAATGCATGAAAGTCCGCCAGTTTGCGTGCTTGTGTAATTACCGGCCCATCCTTCCGTTCTCAGACGCTGTTGCGCGACGGCAGGAGAGAGAGCACGGTGAGCACCCTCTACCTGTCTCCCAGCAACATCGAGTCAGGACAGCAGATCACCTGCCGGGCCTCCAACAAGGCCGCACCCAACGGGAAGGACACAACGGTCACCGTCGACATCCAACGTGAGTGAGGGTCAAGCCCATCGTCCATCATTGGTTTGAATGAGTCTCTTGATGGAGGAATCACTGACATTGGTGGGAGAGTTCTCTAGTATAGGGACCATGGGCCCCGACACACTACTCTAGTCTAGTGCTGTAATTCCAATCTGTATTCCCCCTAGTGGTCAACATGGATACTGCAAGTTGTCAGCCAAACGATTGAACAAAAACATTTTTGTTTTATTTGTTGTAAAAACAATGTTAATGTTATTTTTCTGACTGAATGCATTATGACTGTAATGTTTGTTGTTATTTGGTACATAAGTAACCATTTTGTACAGCCGCTGTTAATAATTGGTTTATGGTTGGGTTCTGAAATACTGTAGTTGAAATGAGCTGTGGGTCTTGAACACTTTTGAAACGTTGAAGTGGTCCCCCATTCAAAACGGTTTGGAAAACCCTGGTCTGGACTGTTTAAAGTGCAGGTGTTTTGAGCTGGAAGGTTATGGGTTTAATCCCTAATGTCTGCTTGAGCAGAAATCCTTGAAAAAGATGTCTAACTCCAACTCATCCATAATAGCCTGCATCTCAAATATATGTGCAAAGTGCTTTGAAATAAAGCGTAGCAAATAAACAAATTGGAGTTTACTTGCTGAATCTCCTGTTTTGAGCTTCTTATATCAAGTCTGTATTATGATTCATACTCATGCCAATACCCATGTGTTACAAAAACAACCTCTTTTCACAATGTGTTATATTAAATCAATGCAAATAACTAGGCTACCAAATGAGTGATGACCATGTAAACACGGTCCCGATTGCCCTCCAAATTGCTAGGGAAGTTACCTGTTTGAATGTGAGCGCAGTTTGGGTGGGGGTGAAGGAAAGGGGGTTGTAGGGGGTCGTTGATACAATGGTAATTAGCGTCGACCCAATCAGTCCATACAAATCACCTCTAGCTGTAGGGCTTGTGTGTGTTTTGTTTGTATAACCCTGTCCTCCACCTCCAACTCCGCCTCCTTCAGGAAAAAAAGAAGGAAAAAACATGGGCCACTCTCCATATGAATAATTAAAATGTCAGACGATATTATTTGATCGTAGAAAACAATAGGGGCCCTTTTGTATCCTCTCACAGCTCCTCAAAGCTGTTAAGTATGACTAATAAAGCAGAAAATGCTATTAAGAGATGCATTACTCCTGGCAGATTCATTCTTCTACCTCCTGCCTCCCCAACCCACCCTTTTTAGTTTCATTTATTCCTTCTTCCATTGAGGCTGAATGAGAGTCCATAAACTGCAGCTTAGGGGGGAGTTGAAATGTGAAAACTGCAAACAAAACAATTTTTCATTTGTTCATTTTGTCAGAGAGAGACCTCGTATCCTTTACGGAGGTTGTCAAACAATAGAAGCCAGATTAAATATATATAATCCATATACGTTTCATTAATCACGGGTTGCAATTACTTTTGTCTCTATTTCTGCCACAAAGAAAATGGTTTTGAAAAGTGAGCATGTGTTCATTCGGGCTTATTGCCTTGGTAACCGTGGAAGGCTAAAACAACGCAGCGCCAACCGTGGCTATCAATACTGTGGCTAGTTGTTGCAATACAGCGACACAAAACACGATGATAATGAAAGGTTGACGTAGCAGCCAACCAAGGCTGTTCCCCACATGGAGCAGAGAATTGTTTTGACAAATGCCTCCATCATGAACCGTACATTTTCCCAACAAATGTATTTCCGAGAAACGAATTAAACGAAAAATTATACCTTGAGGAGTAGAGGAAAGAGCAACGAACGGATGGGGAGAGAGGGAGGCTGGGGACATGTTGACTGTTTCTGTCTGCGGAGTGGCAGTTGCTTGATGAATAAGTGATGTTGGTTCTGTCCAGGTGGACTGGCGGCACTGGGGGGGGGGGGGGGGGGGGTAGGTTGGGCAGTTTTGAGTCTTGTGTCCATATTTGTAAATCAAATTTGCCATGCATTCATTTATTAATCATAACACTTTCCTTGGCACTAGGCTAGGTAGTCGACCAGGGCTCCATGCTGACTTTTCTTGTGCTCCTAAGTGGAAATGTTAAGGGGAACCGTTCATACAAGTAGAAGCACAAACAAATCAAATAGGCGCAGAGACAAAAAAATAGGGATTCCTTTCTGTTTTTTCACTCTCACTTTTTAAAATAAAGTCTTAAAACAGTTATTTTTGGCTGTTGCCATTTCTAACTTCCTGTAGTTCAGAAAACCTTGTGTGAGTAACCTCCAAAACCTAATATCCTTAACATTACTGGGACTTTGTCTACTTAAAAAGTAGGTAATCTATGGCCAAGCAATTCCTCCAGGATCACACCATAGCAGCCTGTTATGTCTTGAAGGCCATAAATATCTTATTTAAATGTGTCTCATTACAGAAGCAGCGTGTGCTCTGATTGCTGTTTCATGTCATCCTTAAGAAAACAGCATAATGAACGCGCTCCTTTCATTGAAGACCACTTTCATCAGCTTTGTAAACATGTGGGTACGTGCGTGCGTGCGTGTCTGTGTGTGTTTGTGTGCATTAGGGATGGGTCAGAATATTCGATTATTCGTTCCCGAGGGTCAAAATCGATTTGAACATTTGGACCATTAACATTTTTTCCCATTCAAATCTAAAGTTTTTCACAAGCCATAACTTTGTTTCCCTGGTAACGCCTGAGGGTTTGACTAATACCTGGAACAATATACCTTCCCATGAGGTTCTTATGCAACGGAAACGTTGTTCACTCCTCCAGTAAATAGGATGGACCTTAGCTACGACTTGGCAACGGGAGGTATTCTAGTCCGCTCAGCTATGAGCCAGAGAGCTTACGATTTTTATTGTACATATTTATAATTCGAAATTCGTCCCAGCTTTTATACAACAGATACTCTAGGCCCGGTCTATAGCATATAACAGCATTATCTGATTAAAGTTTAATTCATTTTTCACAATTTACCAGCTCTCGTTTTGAAGACAGAATCACCGCGCCATTCGTTTCAATGGGATTCGCAACGGTCTATACATTCAACATAAAGTGTAAATATTTATAATTTGAAGTTCGTCCAAGCCTTTATACCAGAGATAGACTACTAAAGGGTCTATAGCATCTAACACGTTTTCTGATTACAGTTTAATGCATTTTTCACAACCGAGAATTAGACTGGAACTACTTAGCAGTTAGTTGCTTTTCTGCGTTTAAGATATTAAGTGATTTCTTGCCGGTGATCCATGGCTGCCTTTGTGAATGTCGGCACACATCGAATAATCGATTAATCGTCACTGATTATTCGACCATGACAATTTTGAGCTATTCACATCCCTAGTGTGCATGCCCTCGAGCATGCAGGCCCCAGCCAGGGCCATGTAGCACTTGAAAAGACGTGGGCTCCATATGTTTGTGTGTGTGTGTGTGTGCATACATATGTTTGAGTGCGTGTGTGTGTGCGTGTGCGTGTGTGTGTGTGTGTGTGTGTGTGTGTGTGTGTGTGTGTGTGTGTGTGTGTGTGTGTGTGTGGTGTGTGTGTGTGTGTGTGTTTAAATGTGCGTCTGCATTCGTGCCTCTATGTGTTTGAATGTGTGCTTTAATACGTGCATTTGTGTGTGTGTGTGTGTGTGTGTGTGTGTGTGTGTGTGTGTGCGTGTGTGTGTGTGTGTCTGTGTGTGTGTGTGTGTGTGTGTGTGTGTGTGTTTTAAAAAAGTCTGTGTATGTGTTTAAATGTGAGTGCATCCCGCATGTGTGTGGATTTGTGTGTGTTTAAATGTGCGTGTGCATGTGTGTGTATACGTGTTAGAATGTGTGCTTGCACTCGTGCGTGCGTCTGCGTGGAGCCTGTAGACACTCGGGGGCTGCACACGTTTGTTTAATAATTATGAGCAGCAGCAACATCAGTGGTAGCGGTGCATTTTGTTAGCCTCATGCTCCGCCCACTCACTGCAATTACCCTCCACGCTGCTCCTGTTCGTACAATTACCCTGGGACATCCTCTGCCTCCTGGCTCCTTATGAGGGTCGACTCGGGCAGCTCATTCCAGAAAATAAAAGGACCTCTAATACATAACAAGCTTGTGTTGTTTGTTATTGGTAAAAATAAACACTCTTTTTTGGGGGGGGGGTTTAAGTGCCCGACCTGTTTCTCGTTCGTGGTTGTTACCGTGGATACCCCGCTTATTGTATTACTGTTCATATCCTATTTACATGAAGGATAGAACTGTCATGCATATGTATTAGATTTGGCTCCGCACAATGGGATTCAGTAAGTGAGACAGGGAAGGCTCCTTCAGGTCGACATGTTGTGTATTACTGTCGTTGTTGTCGTTGTGGTCATTTATTTACGATGTAGGCCTATGCGCACGTGTTCAATAATAACGGACAACATGTTTTAAGTAAGCGTCTTCCGTTAATCAATCTTGCGTTAGGAAATACCTATCTGCAATATGTGAGAATAGAATGCTACATTAAAGGAAAACAATATATAGATTTGTATATTCTATACATTTATTTGATAAAAAGCAGCACGTGTTGTCAATAGGCAACTTGCTATGTTTAAACTGCTCTTTCCACTATATTTTATGTTGAAATATTTATATTTTTCAAAATAAAATTATCATTGAATAAACGTAGCCTATCAATAAACCTGTAATCCACAGAGATCAGTTAACCATATAAAATTTTTCGAGGTTTGTTGCGTTTAATTATGGAAAGATAACTGATAAAAGGTATGTGAGGGTTAGGGTTAAGTCAATGGCTCGACATGTATCCGTTTTAAAGAGCCAATTACATGAGTAAATATTTCCCTTTCCAACCATGAATTCCCCTATACAGTACATGCCATGCTGATCATGGATCTGTCCCGGGAGCACTGAGTAATTCATTAGATACATTTTCTTCGACCATGTTGCTGTAGGCTGCACACACACAAGTGTCAACTTTCATTATTCATGTGTTTCACAAACTTTATGTTGTGGCATCTGTGTGTAACAGCCGAGATTAAAAAAAAAGAGAAAATAAATGGATGTGCGGCGCACTCTTTATGTCATTTGCGAAAAAAGTATAGAGTAAAAACGGCCCCAGAGCACTTAAAGGACCACACACAATTCAGTTTTAATTCGGTGTCATTCCAAATTAACTTCTCATCGCAAATGTTTGGACAGCAGACGTTAGCATCTGGCTTGTTCCGTGGTGCACATTCGCCGCCACGGCATCACCCTGCCTGTGTTTCCCCATGTATGGCTGCTGGGGTGGGGAGGGGGCTGTTTTATCCGTCTATCAAATCGCCTCCCGGGGGTTTTAGGTCTGCCCAGATCTGATTTGGTTTAGCATGACCCAAGCAGCAGATGTTCTATGTTTTGATGTGTTTTGTTGCACTCTGCTGTGCCTGACCTATCCCAGTGCACACCACACAGAATATTAGCCTCAGAGATGAAGATTTCAGAAAACAGAACAGTGCGTTTTTATTGCGGTATACGTGTAAGGAGTGTAGGCGTACCTTTTCTCTTATGTGAACAAAAAATTGATGGGGTTATTTTTCAGTGAAAATATTTTACACAAAATAATGATGAATCATTGAGTGCGCATTCTATCCGGAATATAACTTTTGTTTCACCTAACTTCATTTCCAAAATCGTTGTTGGATCAGAATATCCTTCTAACATTTGTATTGAAGCTATTATACATAAACATGATCCAGAGTAATAGATGCAAAAAATAAAATGCAGAAAATGAAATAGCAATTGACATTCTCCCTGCCAAATGCCGGCTAAAGATTTGCATCACTGATCAGAAAATGTAGGCTACTTAACAGGGAGAGCGGGTTGCCCTTTAATCACGTACAGGACATTGCAGTCAATTTGCAGACTGTAACGGAGAAGAGTTGATGCAAGCAAAGATCTTTTGATGTCCTCTGCTCAAACGGAACGTAATGGAGGCTTTCAGAGGTTCAAACGGCAGGGTCTTGACCACTTAGATGAGAAGCACTTTGGCACTTTGAGAGAAAGCCATTGACTGCATGTGTCTGCTAACGTCTGGCACTCTGGCCATTCAGGTCGTTTCATTGATAGAGAACTATCCCTGACCGCACCAAAGTTGATTTGGAATGACAATGCGTTGTGTGGTGTGTGAAACTATGGCTAATTGGTGGCCGAGGCAAAACATGGCTGGGTACAATTTTATACAAAAAAGGATTTATCTGCTTTGCCTTTATTTCTGTTTAGTTTTTTTAACCCCTGTTCCACACTATGATAATATTGATCCTCTGAGAATTGATTAATCCATTTTGTGGTCGTTACTTTATGGACATTTGGTTAATGAGGTTGTGTTGGTAGCTCTTAGATGAATGACTTGCATGTAGTCTACATATTAAGTGAATGATGAAACAAACTGCAAATTGTCCTCAGACCTACGAAATATGTTTCAATTTAATTTCGCATTTGCAGTTGAACTACAAGAAAGCCAATAAAAAAAAACTGAAGCTTTTTTCCCCGATTGAAGTTGAACTCTTTCCAAAAAAATCTACCGTGAGTTTGTTGGGCCGGTTACACCGCTCCACTTTGATCTTTCCAAAAACTGCTAAACTGGAGCTAGCTAGCAGGGCTTTGTTAGCAGCGGGTCCACACGGGACTACAGCGGCTGCTTATCTTACTCTGTGTGTGTATGTGAATGTGGGTGTGTGTGTGAGTGTGTTAAGGTGTGTCTGCAAGCCTGCCTGTATGTGTATGATCATGTGAGTGTGTTTTTGCCGGCGTGTGTGCGCGCGCGCGCGCGTGTGTGTGTGTGTGTGTGTGTGTGTGTGTGCACCAGAACATGTGTGTGGGTGAGCATGTGTGTATCTATATATGTGAGTGTATGGGTATGCGCGCTTGTGTGTGTGTGTGTGTGTGTGTGTGTGTGTGTGTGTGTGTGTGTGTGTGTGTGTGTGTGTGTGTGTGTGTGTGTGTGTGTGTGTGTGAGCATGTGTGTGGGTGAGCATGTGTGCATGTGTGCCTGCCTGGGCACCTCTGTCTACGGTGTTATTTGAACTGCACTGAGAGTCAACCAAGCAGCAACAGAGCACCCGTGTGTTTGTTGATTGGACCAGATGGGTAGGACCTCCAGCCAGAGCCTCAAACTCCACTGTATGTATTATGTATGATATCGCAGTATAAATCAAAAGAAAAAAACTTTTCCATCAAGTCTAGTGTTTACCAGAGAACTGCACACTCCCTTAAAGCTGCAATCGTCAACCTCAATCTCCCCCCTCACCCCTGCCTCTGGCCGGCTGCATCAGCAGTTACAGAAGTTAGGGTGGAACTTTGGGACCTCACCGTCAACATTCAAATAACCCAGATTTGTTAGTGTAGAGGTATAGCTGGAAGGATTGGCGTTTAACTTTTCAAATTGTATTGTATAAATTGAATTGTTCTCATACAGCACCAGATAAGCAATGTGACTTGATTTAATAAGAGATTTTCAGCAACTTCTACACATAAGAAAATGAGTAGGGACTTCTGATTGGTAGCTTAAATATATAAATGTTCAACTCTGAAAATAAGATTTCCAGTTATACCTGGATGCAATCAATGCGGACCTCTCGTAATCCAACAGTTTTGTGACTATACTAACGTCAATGGTTCTTAATAAAGACATTAAGGCTGGGTTATTGGTTAAAAACAATGTGTTTAACGTCCTGTAAATATCCTGTAAATATAAATGTTGAAAAAGACAAAGATCAATATTAACGGTGGGTATCAACTGACATCTCGCAGCCCTGATATGAGTGTCCACAAGCCTAAGCTTGTCTTTGAACCACCAGCCTCAGCTTGGGTTCAAACAGTCTAGGCCACTGTTTGAACCAAAGCTGAAAAGGCTCTGGGTTTGGCGTCCAAAATCTGCACTCTGAAGATAGACCGCTGCGGGCAAGATCCAAGATCCATCCATTCTATCTTGTACTTAGGTCACGGCATGTCTTCTGATATTCACTTTAAGTCACTTTGGATAAAAGCATTGGCTATATCAGGAGATCCCAAACGGTTTCATGCTGGGACCCCAGTGTGGAGATACATTTGGACCCCCGGTTCACCAAATATTCTCATTACAGGGAACCTGGCATGCATATATATATCCCCTTTGTTTTAATACAAACATAATTGTGGCCGTCCAGTGACCCGCTGGCCCCCTGAGACCTCCCATTTGTGGTGCCCACATTAACAGCTTGGAAACCACTAAGCTCTTTGTCTACATCTGGCCATGGCGGCTGTACTGATCCTTTTTTATCGGTACATCTCGACCCGTTTAGACTTGCCGCTGGTCAACCTGACTGTGGACCCCCAACCCGTCCTGGAGGGGAACCTGGTGCGCTTCCACTGCGCTGCCAAGGCCAACCCACCTGTCATCTACTACAGGTGAGTCCTCCCCTGACGCTGCGACGCCACGTTGGGCCTCCTGTTCCCACTCTTACCTATGTCTCCATAACCATGTGTACCCTTTATCTTCCAACCCCCCTGTTACCTTTTATAATCCAACCCCCCTGTTACCTTTTATAATCCAACCCCTGTTACCTTTTATAATCCAACCCCTGTGTTACCTTTTATCTTCCAACCCCTGTTTTACCTATAATCATCCATCCCCTATTATCTTTTATAATCAAACCCCTGCGTTACCTTTTATGTTCCAACCCCTGTCTTACCTTTAATCATCCATCCCCTGTTACCTTTTATCCTCAAACCCCTGTGTTACCTTTTATCTTCCATCCCCTGTGTATCCTTTTATCTTCCAACCCCTGTGTCACCTTTTATTTTCCAACCCCTGTCTATTCTTTTATCTTGCAACCTCCGTGAAACCTTTTATTGCTTTGTGAAAGAACTGTTTTAGTTTGTCGTCTTGGAGGACAGCGTTGGAAAAAAAGTACAAAACCAAATGAAAAAGACGATTATAAATAAAGACTGAGCTTTTTTTTCTGGAGTAGTTCTTTCACAAGTCAGCTAACAGTGCAGGTGATATATTGGGTAGTCATCATTTCTTTCCTACTTTCTTTTGTGTCATCTGTAAGAAGGTGTTTCTATGCCTCAACTCAAACGGTTAGTTAAGTATAGTTACTTAATACACTGCATTATTATCTACTTTGGGTTATCACACTGTTTTCAATATCGAATCATCTGTAGGTAGTATAAGTTATTTATATATATATATAGTTATATATATATAAATCTATTTATTGATAAAATAAGTACAGATTATAACAATAATATAACAAATTTGAAAAAATAATGAATATTAAACTCCCGAAACACTATACAACCTTTTGAAACAAGTGTGATTTTGCTTTGGGAAGTCATTATGTACCCGGGGCGATCAGAGGTACAAAAAAACCAACTTATGTGTAGGAACATCCCACCAGCTCACCCACCTCTGCCTGTAGAACTCCCTTAGGCGCCCTCCGCCACTACCACCACCTTCCACAGCAGCTGGCATCTCATTGATTATACATGGGACAGGCTGCCCCGAGATCCCAGTGCACGTTGTCGCCATCTGCCCTCGATACAGGACCACGCCTTTCTTTTACACCCGCTCCCAGCACACTCCCATGTGGTCTGAGTGTTTCCAAAAATGTTGCACATGTGCAAGGGGATTGGTTTGGCTTCCTAAAGTGAGCCCATGGACGATCGTTTTGGGTCTTATCTTTTTTATGACAATGCGCTGTGTGGTGTGTGAAACTATGGCTAATTGGTGGCAGAGGCATTTTATATGGATGGATTTAGATGGATTTCATATAGATGTATTAAGATGCATTTCATATAGATGTATTAAGCTGTGTTTCAAAAATTGTATTAGATACAAGTGCAAGGGAAATGGTTTGGCTTCCTAAAGTGAGCCCATGGACGACCATTTTGGGTGTATCTTTTTTATGCCAATGCGTCGTGTGGTGTGTGTGAAGCTATGGCTAATTGGTGGCAGAAGCATTTTATATGGATATTTTTATATGGATTTCATATAGATGTAATTACATATATATTATATACATTTACTTAGATGTATTTCATGTAGATGTACTTAAATGTATCTCATAAAAAAATATTATTTAGAGCCTTGTGAGACCATCCAGTTATTCAAGTGTGTGAGTTTCAATCTTGCCTTGGCTGGGCGGCAATTGATTTCCACATGTATGGACGAGGCCATACATAGTTTATAATACTCAATCAGATTAAATAACGCTCTTTCTCTCTTCGCTCTTGCCGAATCAGATTGAAAGCAGAGCAGAATAATTTTCTCCTCTGAGAAAAGCCTTTTATATACAACGGTGTTGATTGCTCCGTCGATTGCTACACTTTCCCTGGGCGGCGCCATTGTTTTAAAATTCTGCAGACCGTGGCGCTTCTATCATTTTTACAATTTCTGGGAGAGGCTGTCTAAGGGCTGGAGGCCAAACTGATCTGAAGACAAAAACAGAATGTGAACTTTCGGATCAGGATGGTCTCACAGGGCTAGTATTTGATGCATGATGCATTTCATAAAGAGTTATTTCGATAATTGGGATACAAAATATCTATATATATTGGAGAGAGGGAGGAAAGGGGGCTAGTATCCGCCTACCCCCCGTCCCCATAAGCTACGCCCCTGTAGGAAGAGCTTCACTGGGGGCTGACGGGGTTCATGGAAGGAGCAGATTTGCCTGTTCACAACAGATAGCTTTGAGTCCGGCGATATCTACTACACACACGCGCTTGAACCTGTGTGCTCTGGGTTTCTACTTCTATCTTTCTTTCTGTTTATTCCCAAGCTTGGGATTTATGCTAAGCCTTCATCTTATACTAACCGCAGGCTAAACACCTACCGGTAAAACGCCTACGTCTCTGTGGTTTCTGTGTCTGCTGTTATTGCTACAAACCACAAAAGATATCCATTAGTTGACCTCCCAAATAATATTTATTCTTGAATTAGCATTTCTCTGCTTTGACTAAGTAATAGAAAATCCTTTTATCAGCATTTCCTTGCATAATGTTGTGTCAAATGTAGGTGGGCTATTGTGAGTATGGTTTATATTATATAACGCTTTTCTTCCCTTTTTTGTAAACCAAGCTGTTTTCCTTAAGAAACAAAAGGAGAACATCTTGCTCTGCCTTTTCTTTTGACCTGTCTAGACGTCCGCAGCCATGTCTCAAAAGCCAGGGTATTAACAATTCCAAATTTTCGAAAAGCATAATTACTATTAGTGTGTTTGTGTGTGTGTGTGTGTGTGTGTGTGTGTGTGTGTGTGTGTGTGTGTGTGTGTGTGTGTGTGTGTGTGTGTGTGTGTGTGTGTGTGTGTGTGTGTGTTTGTGTGTGTTTTTTTCTGTCTGTGTGTGTGTGTGTGTGTGTGTGTGTGTGTATGTGTGTGTGTGTGTGTGTGTGTGTGTGTGTGTGTGTGTGTGTGTGTGTGTGTGTGTGTGTGTGTGTGTGTGTGTGTGTGTGTGTGTGTGTGTGCGGTTGCATGTATGTGGTCTTTACCGTGCACTTAAACAGTGTATCACTTGTGAACATGAAACCCCAGCGATTTATCTTGTCTCAATTATTTTAATGGTTCCGTTTAAAGCACTCGTCAACGCTCATAATATTAACCACTTAATTTGTGAAGCACTTCTAGAAAAGCATCCAGAGTGCTCCATCAAGGGGTATCATAGGCATAAGGTTAATATAGCGAATAGGATATGAGGAAAAGATTAGTAACCTAGGAATGTATCATGTGGCAATATATGGGGAAGTGATGTTGACAGCTTCCCAGATATGGATCCAGGATATAAACGTTTGGCTCAATAGAAAGGTTTAGAAAAGACATACTACGGCTCAGGTAAATGAAAGTCATTATTCTGTCAAATATATAAACTGAATCCATGGAAAGAAGTTGCTGTTGTGTATTTACTGTGACAATAGTCAGAAGAAAACCGATGAATATCAATAATTCTTTATGAATGGGCTTTTACTGTACAATGACATTGATTTATGTGTCATTCTGACAACGGCACTTCTAACAGTTTTTTGTCAGTTGGACAGGGTGATAACATCAGTTCCTTCCCTGTGCTATTGTTTGATAGAAAGGCATAGATTTAAGGTGTATTTATACTGCATAGTACGGGACGGCACGGCATAGTATACTTTAGTGAACAACATCAAACCGTGAGCCATGTAACGGTAGACCTGCATGTAATGGTAGAAAAACACCATTACCTGCCATCGCACAGAATATGTGCACACATGGATTCATTAACTTGAACCCAACTAGGTATATAGGAATAGGCCAACATTAAATGACTAGAGATAGGCATGCCGAGTGACCGTAAGGTCTCAAATACGCCAGTTTCAAACCCAAGGCATATGCAAATGGTTCCTGTATAATAGGCCAAGTCAAATTATGGAATTGGGCGGATGACACATGTGTGCTTCAAAATAACACTCCTACGTGTATTTTCAATAGTACCGTCTTCCTGCCGGCTTTTATCTAGGGAAATGTAAACTAGCTTCATGCCTCAATCGAGTGTTGCTGTCCTTCGTCTCTTGGGGGAAATTACCATCCGTAACCAAATTCCTTTCATTAGAAACCAAACCTTGGGACGGAGTTGGAGAGGCTGTTGCTGGCTGACCTGCCTCAACCCATTGGAAATGCCTAGCCGAGCAACTGTGGTCTTTTTTCTCCCATCGTCCCTGTGAAGTGCATTGGGCCGGTTAAATGGTAGCTCCAGCCCACCTCTGTGTGGGGTCGGTGTGCTGGAAGCAGAGCAGACATCGCTTTACATGTAATTAGAGGCTAGGTTTCTCACTCCCACAATGATCGTCTGACCAGATCTGCTAAATCGCTAATTACAAACAAGCACGGAGGTTGCGTCATTACGGCTTGCAGGCTAAAAGTTGATGGACTAAAAATGTGCTCCAAATGGAAAACAAAAAGTACTTTTTTGTTTTTGTTCTTCTAGTGCCTTAATAGTTCAAGGTAGAGTTTTACTGCATGAGTCAATATTGGACGTTTTGTCCATTTCAGACTTGACAGACGGTGTGAGCTCCTCACAGCCCATAATACCCCTGATGGATGGCCGCGAAATAAATATGGGCCGAGAGTTGATATTGATTTTAGTTCATCTCTCTTTAAACGAGTGGTCCTTGGCTAGGCAGCAGGACGTATACACCTACAGCTGTGTGTGTGTGTGTGTGTGGGGGGGGGGGGGTATGTGTGTCATCATCCTTGAATGCTTTATTTTATTTATTATTTATATTAAGGAGAGCATCGACTGGTGTGATGGCCCGAATCGCAGGATTTAGTTTTTATACCTGTGGGTGTGGCGCCACATGCACCAGCACATCTCCTTAGTACTTCCATGGCAACAGGTTCATTTTTCAGCCCACCGTCAAACCCTGCACCCGTCCCTCTACCCCTCCACCCCTCCATCTCCCCATCTTTCAGGCTGAGCGCACTATTAATCACCTGAGATCTACCCTTTTGAGTGCTGAGTGCATGAGGGCCTCCGGGCAAGATGTGTTGTGTGTGTGTGTGTGTGTGTGTGTGTGTGTGTGTGTGTGTGTGTGTGTGTGTGTGTGTGTGTGTGTGTGTGTGTGTGTGTGTGTGTGTGTGTGTGTGTGTGTGTGTGTGTGTGTGTGTGTGTGTGTGTGTTTGTGTGCGTGTTCACGTATAAGTGATGCAGAGGGAAATGGAGAGGAGGGCAGGGTGTGTAAGGGGGAATGTTAGAGGTTGAAAGAGAGGAAGATGCAGAGAGAGAGGGAGAGAGAGAGAGAGAGAGAGAGAGAGAGAGAGAGAGAGAGGAAGAGAGAGAGAGAGAGAGAGAGAGAGAGAGAGAGAGAGAGAGAGAGAGAGAGAGAGAGAGAGAGAGAGAGAGAGAGGAAGAGGCAAAGATGTAAATAGAGAGAGAGTGGAAGAGAGAGAGGAAGATATGTTTATAGAGAGGAGGGCAAGCAAGTACGGGCTCCGCCTTATCTCAGAGGCACCAGATGTTGCTCTTGATGGCACCCTGGTTGCACTCCTCCTCCTCTCCATCCTCCTCCCAACCCTCCTTATCTTCCTCCTCTTCATCTTTCTCCCCTTACTCCTCCTACTCCTCATCCTCCCCCCTCCATGCTCCCCAAACTCCTCCTCCTACCCACCCTTCTCCTTCTCCTCCTGCTCCTCCCCAAACTCCTCCTCTTACCCATCCTCTTCCTCCTTCTCTTCCTCCTCCTCCTCCTCCTCTTCCTCCTCTTCCTCCTCCTCTTCCTCCTACTCACTCCTATCCCCCTCTTCCTCCTCCTCACTCCTATCCTCTTCCTCCTCCTCCTCTTCCTCCTTCCCTCATATGTGTGGAGAAACCTTAGACCTACAATACATGAAATGTATAGAAATAAATCCATTAGTCCGGTGTAAACATAATTGTAAACGTATATAATTGCAAGCACGTTTGCAACGTTCTATGGAAATGTGTGTATTCGCGCCACATGCTGAGCCCAGCATATATTTACTAAATGGTCAGATTTGTGTATACATTGTACGTATACAAGGCAAGTATATGGTAATGGTATTATTAGGGTAGAAGGAGACAAAGAGTTTTAGGAACAATTAGTTGCGCGAACAATGAGTTGACAATTTCATTAACGGCAACGATTTCTGTTGACATACCAAGTCATCAGTCTGTTCTGGCTCCGCTAATTGGTTTATTAAATAGTGTGAAATAATGTGACAAAAATAAGTAAAATAGAGGGAGAAAAGGATGAAAAATAGAGATGGAAACAGAATTAATTAGATTGAGTGTAGGAGGGGTGGATGGATTCCACTGCATATCTCATCGAGGATGCAACCACTGGGATCATCTAGGGTGGTGCAATACTCCATCACAATCACAATGCTTTTAATACCACTCTGGGTGCAAAAGTTCTGTAAAACGAACTCATTGAGAGTTTCTATCTGCCAACAACATTACGGGGAACATCCATGTTTTATGTAATACAATCATTATGAACGGTAAATAAAACTTCCAAGCGGATATCATGCATACTTTCCCTTCTGTTTCTCACTCTCCCCATCTCTCCTTGTCCCTCCTCTTCTCTCCTGTTCTCTCTTACTCTCCTTGTCTCTCCTTTTCCCTCATGTTCTCTCTTACTCTCCTCGTCTCTTCTTTTTCCTCCTCTTCTCTCCTCTTCTCTCTTACCCTCCTCTTCCCTCCTCTTCCCTCCTCTTCTCTCCTACTCTCCTCGTCTCTCCCTTTCCCTCCTCTTCCCTCCTTTTCCCTCATGTTCTCTCTTACTCTCCTCGTCTCTTCTTTTTCCTCCTCTTCTCTCCTCTTCTCTCTTACCCTCCTCTTCCCTCCTCTTCCCTCCTCTTCTCTCCTACTCTCCTCGTCTCTCCCTTTCCCTCCTCTTCCCTCCTTTTCTCTCCTCTTCTCTCTTACTCTCCATGTCCCTCCTTTTCCATCCTCTTCTCTCCTCTCCACGTCCTTTCCATCTGTTCTATTTCCTTCACCTCCTTTCTCTCGCCCCCTCTCCTCTCCTCTCTGTTGGAAAGGTTACAAGCATATCCTGGACCCTTAAAAGAGGCATGGCACAGATCCAGTACGATCTGCTCTGCCACACGTTTCTATTTTTTTTACCCTTTTTTTGCGAAGGGCACTGCAAACAATCTCAGGGCATTTTAATCTGGGAGCATGGCATTCCTCGCGGCGGCTGTTGTTCCTCTCCTCCCCTTTTCCCGCAGAGCCTGTTGTCATTGCAGTGATGTGGCAGAGAACACTGCTCAAACCATCCTCACATTAATACCATTCCCCTCACCTGATCCCGGAGTGTGTGTGTCAGCACTGACACCTCGCACACGCATCGATTAATTATTCTCTGCAAAAAGGACGAGAAAGTTGTTAGTTTTACTTTTTCTTTCTCTCTCTCATTTTAAATTCACAGGTACAGCCTCAGAATATGGCAATCCATCTCTGTCCTGAGCGGAGAAGGCTGGCACATTTAATGTGTGACATAGATTGATGGGGACTTTCAAAGGGTAGAGTGGGCCTCGGAATCTGAACGGGACACCGCTCTCGCCCCTCTGTACACGTTAACTTTTTATGCGGAGAGGAAGATAAGTTTACTTTTTTAGTGAGCGTTATTATGTTTCCAATAAGAGGGAAAATAACAGCGGTGCTAAATGAGGCTTTAGCAGAAGAAGCCATATATGGACACATCGTTATATTGTAAGCCAACTATTTATATATATACATATATATATATAAATGCAGAGAGAGAGAGGGAAAGAGAGAGGCGGTGAGAGAGTGAGAGAGAGACAGAGAGATATGCCCTCTGTGAAATAATGTGGGTGTATACTCTCAGAATAAGTATGAGATTGATGGAAAGTAATATATGGTAAATATAATATTTCATAGCTTATCATAATGTGTAGCTCATTTGTTTCTTAATTTTCTGCTTTTGGCTGTTCTACTTGCTCTACTTTTTATATATTATACTGGTGTTATTGTGTTACGATAACTTTTTTGTTCTGTTGATATATTGTAAAAAAAAAAGTACAATAAAGAAACTACTAGAATTGGATCACAACATAATGCCAGGTGGAGTTTAAACATCATAAAAATAATTGGGGAGAAAAAATTGCTACATTCTCCTGAACCGCTCTATTATAATAACACCGTTATTTTTAATCGAGTTATTCGCCCCCAATCCAAATCACTAAACGAATTCCCTCCCCCGCAATACTCTCGACAAACCAGTCAAAGAGGCTGTTGGTGGAGACGATTATAACTGAGCCTCCAGGCATTAAAGCGATGGGGAAGGTTAAGGTTGAGGCGAAGACTACTTGAGAAAGCATGCGCTGTTCAAAGACCATGCAATCATGGTGTGATCATGGGTAATTACAGGACCAAACTCATCTTCTTGACCTAGCCAGGAAGGAAGGCGAAGACATTCAGAATGCAGCCGCGCACGGCTGTGTGTTCCCTCACTCTGAACAAGTATTTGTTTACGTGCGCTGTGTGAAACAGCGGTTTTGAAATATTTCTGTGTTTTTCGATCACGTTTTTGTCGTTATTTTATTATTTTTTTCAATTTTAAGGTTGAAAAGGTTGAGTAGGAGAGTAGGTTTCAATTGTTGATAATGATGATAGATGCAATCAATAAACTAATTTAGGAATTCCATTACCCTAAGGTAAAACATTTAAGTGGCTCAAATTCTCTGCACCCACTCTCATTTTGTGTGGGTATATTTGGATGTGTATGCAAATTGAAAGGGATTATTGGCTGTGATCTCTCTTTCGCAGAAAATGTTACCAATGTTTAAGAAAACGTTAACGCCCTCTCCGATGGGCTTTGACTTCAGATTTGTCAATTTAATATATGAAGCCTTTATGCTATTAGAATTTGACCCCTGCACACAATGCATTAAAAAAAAAAACTAAATTGCTGATAGCTCAAAATTGTCTTTGGCTAAGGAAACCTACACAACTTTTGAGCAGCTTTCTTGTTTTTGTCTGGTTCCTCCAGTGCAAACAACAGGATAACCGTACACCATCTGCACAAGTTACACCGAGTCATCTATTATCCTTCAGGCTTTGTCTTTTCCAAGTCCCTCGGCGGGATGCACGTCTGCAGATGCCAACAGAGCACCCCAATTCAAAACCCTCCGCGCTGGCTACGATGCGATGATACTGGGACGCCTTTCATCCATGAAACAAGTCCAAGCTTCACACACGTTGCACATGAAGTTATGAGGACAACACTAGGCAGTTTTTCTTTTGTTTTCCTTTCCGTTTTACAGAGTCTGTTATGAATCAATAAGAGGTTGCCGACGGAGGCTCAAGCCGGCGAAGCTGCATCCGTCAGCAGGTGGAGCGTTAGGCTGAAGACAATAAGCCAATCTGTTGGAGAGACGCTCGGCTGTTGCGTGACAGAGCTGTATTCTTCCACACGTTTCCTGAATGGAAAATGAGCTTGGACTTATACAAACAAGCCCCACCCCTTCCTTTGACATCCCTTTGGAAGAAACCACACAAGACAAATTATCATCTTGACAAGGTGAGCGATCCACACCCTGTTTTCCCTCTCACTTGGGGATGTGTCAAGTTTCCTTTGCCTGACTACGCTGCTTTGAAGACAGCTGTCATGGCTGTTTGCCGTTGTCAAGTTTGGGCTTTGCTTCCCCTCCGTCAACCGCAGTAGACTGGACGTGAGCCAAGCGGCGCTGAGCGCGCTCGATACACGCTTGTTTGAGAGTCAGTTGTGACCTTCAGAAGGAACAGCTTGGTTCAGGTCTCACTAAACAGGAATCGGGACAGCTAGGGCTGCAGAGTGTGACAGCACGGGTCACTGGGGTCATAGGGAAATGGTCAAAACGAAACGTAAAGGAAGCGTGAGGAAGGCAGGATCAGGGAAATGTACCCTGAGCCCTCTTCTGGAGACCCTCACCATCATCAGGGGGTCAAAGTTCAGCGTCCTTGACATTTTGAATGCAGGAGAGTGCTGGACAGCTTTGCACCTACAGCCGTTCCACTAAGTTATAAAAAGGACACCCCTTCTGACACCTTCTCTTCATCCCCTCTTTTCCGTAGTATGAAAAGACATTCATATAACGCCTGCATAACATCTTGTGCAGTTGAGTTTTACTCTTTTTATGAAAATAATCGCTAGTTATTTTACGAAATTGCATGCATTTTAATTTAGGAAGAGCAACAGATGGAGGGGAGACTGTTTTCTTGGTTTGGAAATCAGTTGGCAGAGTTCTCACTGAGGAATGTCTAACAACCACACAAAATATTTAAGGGTTTGAATTGGCAAACACAACTACACCACTGGACTAACAAACACTGGAGCATCCTCATTCCTGGGTGTTGTTGTTCTCATCAAGAGTCAACAGGTGCTTGCACCTTCAATCCCCAAAACACTTTGCACTTGTCTTCCTGTTTTACCACTGGATGTGTTGGTTTCCTTTCCGTGAACCTGGCTGAGAATGCTGAGGAGTAGAGGGCTGAGAATATGTCTATATCTTTTAGGAACAGCTGTCTTTGGTATAGATACAGGCCCATGACATACATGGAACAGAGTGTTGCATGCATTTCAAACGCTGGAAGGGGCTTTTCTTGATGTGGATCGATGCGGCTTGGTTCGACCATACAAATCATGCCATTTAAAGATTTCAAGGCCAAAATAGAATTGTCTGGTTTTCACCTTCTTGGATCTGATGATGTCAGCTGATCAACTACAATCAACCGTATTATATTGATTCAACCATACAACCAAATGAGTCAACAGAATTAAAAGCAAATGTGTTAAGATATAATATCACTCATATTTTTATGCTTTGAAGTAAGAATAATACAGATGGCATAGACTCTTCGAGATTGCCCCGTAAACATTAATCATCCCCCCCTTCTATGTCAAAGTTCCACTTTAAAATATCGCTGTTTAATTAATATGGTGTATGTTTCTGTTCTCCCAATCTGTTTTTATATACCAGATATCCTTGCAATTATTTTAAGGAATAATGCAAAATCAGATATCCATCAACACAATATCATGTTTCTTTGTTGTATCGGATCCTTTTATGATCTTAAGAAGTAGGTAAACACCTTCTCCTTCCTAAACCGACTGGAGGTATCTCCATTTCAGATTTTTTTAAACCTCCTGAAAGCTGTGGAATACAACTGAATTGTGCACCCTCTGTTCTTCTTTGTATCGCCTCTGTGTATAAACGTTCTGTTGTTGTGCTTCACCCTGTGCTGTGCTGCTCTCTGCCAGGTCACCTTTGTTAAAGGGATGTTAAATCTCAATGTGTTCTACCTGGTTAAATATATCAAAAGTAAACATCCTTCCCGAAAACCCCCCTCACTCACTGCCGAGGTCGGCCTTCATCTCCCGTTGTCTTCTCTGGGGCTCGGTGCGTGGTTTCTAACTGCTTTGAATGGTTTCTCACCGACGACATGAACGAAACATGACACTTTGTTCCAGGATTTTTCTCTTGTTTATTCATGTGTTTATTTCAAAGGGACAGGGCACAAAAAAAATTTACAATATATATATTGCACCAGAACAACAAGCACATTTTCATCTGTAGTCCTTTCACCGGTAGTTAATTAAGTTTATGTTTCTTTTCTTACAGATGGGCCAAGGGTGGCCATCCAATCCCAGAGGTGACAGGCGACAGCTACGAGGTGGTGGTGGACCACTCCTTCTTCACTGAGTCCGTGTCCTGTGAGGTGACCAACGCCCTGGGGAACACCAACATCAGCAGAAACGTGGACGTCTACTGTGAGCGCCTCTCTTTTTCTCTCTCTTTCACTCAAGCATTCACTCACCTGACACTGTGGTTCTTAAGACCTTTTTGAACGCAGGAGCACAAAGTCATTTGTATGTGCAGTGTCAGGCAGTGACCCATAGTTTCAGTAACCCAGGTGTAGAAAGTGTGTATGGGTGTATTTCCAGAACCTTATGGCTGGGGAGTCACCCTTTACACTAGCCCAGGGGTCGGCAACCTGCGGCTCCGGAGCCGCATGCGGCTCTTTAGCCCCTCAGCCGTGGCTCCCTGCAGTTTTGTTAAAAAAAAAAAAAATAATAATAATTATATATATTTTTTTATATATATCGTCAACTAAACGAGAGGTCGCAATGAATGCGCAATTGCGCTACCGTGAGGGGGGGAGTGAATGACAAAGCTTCGTTGATTTGCAGGTGGCTAATCCCAGTAGGAGTTAAATCTTTAACTGGCATCTGGCATCAGGAAGTAGCCTAGATGCTGCCATTGGCAGGAGGCGGGACATGCCAGTGAGCCGCCAATCAGCAGCATCCACCGTTGACAGCCAATTGCACGAACGAATACTGAGCGAGAAGGGTTTACAGCATTAAAGTTCGTTTTTTTTTACAGTGTCACAAAAAATGTCTGTGCGGTGCGCAGCGTTAGCGTCTCCGGAGGGGGGAGGGGGTGAATTAAAAAGTTTGCGGCTCCAAAAAAAAAAATTTGCGGGAGATGGGCCAAAATGGCTCTTTTGATACAAAAGGTTGCCGACCCCTGCACTAGCCTGTCCCCTATAGCCTTGTTTTGATTCGGTTTGTGACTATTAGGTTATATCAGTTTAAAGGTCCCTATAACTGTTATTGTTGTTTGATTCTTATTTAATAGATGCAATGTATTTATTTTTGAAGTTGGCCCCAGAATGGCGGCGGAGCCCCAGTCTCTCCAGGTGGACCTTGGATCCGATGCGATCTTCAACTGTGCCTGGACGGGGAACCCCTCTCTGACCATTGTGTGGATGAAGCGGGGTTCAGGAGTGGTACGTCCTCAGACTCTATGGACATTGAATACACCCAAAAGCCGTGGAAAGAGAGCGTGTGACCGATACAAATGGCAAGGTCATGAGAGCTCTGAGGTCAGGGACCATATGTACAGCTCATAGTTCTGGCGGGACACTCTAGCCATAGTCTGCCCATCAGCTGACGGCTAACGTGGTCCAATCAAACGCAAGTACACTGATTGGCGGACAATTTAAGACCTCCCCGTCAAACAATCACTCTGCGAAGTTAAGTGGATTGATCAGAATTCTCCCGCCATCTCCCCAGCCTCCACCTCCTTTGGTTCTTCTCTGTATTGTATGTAACCTATAAAATGGGTGGAGATATCTGATGTACCCCATGGGGGATTGTATAGCGCTCCCTGTCGTCAAATGTTGGTGGTGTTGGTAATCTGTATCTGACATCTGTGTGTCATGCTTTAAATCCAACAGCAGGGAGCCCTAGAAAAGAGTGGAACCATCCTGCCCAATGTAATTGAATTACAATCTAATCTACGACATGAGTGATCCATTACAGAGTAGGGTATGAATACAGATAGTACAAGGAGAGTGTTGGGCAAAAATATTCAATAGAACAGCAGAGAATAGCCTAAAGGTTAAACAGTATTAAATTGTAAATTATTGATAATCCACCACAAATTACAAACAAAGATTAATTGCACAAACAGTCCAGCATTTAGAGAAGGAGGGAGTAAAAACATATTTTCCTTTTTATTACAATAATTCAATAATTCCTAACATACAACCAACCTTCCTGAGGTAGCTCATGAACAAGTTAATATGATTTGAACAATGTATACCATCGAAACGTACTAATCATCACCGACATAGCCACCTTTACTTGACATTCTGTCCTTTTTTTGGTCGGTCAGTTTCATTGTTTTCTCACCCACGACAAGGATGGATGTGACCGGTGGGTCTTGTCTGACCTTTTCTTTTAAAAATGGCTCCCCCCTCCACCATCACCCACATACACAGTGACTAACTCTCTCTCTCTCTCTCTCTCTCTCTCTCTCTCTCTCTCTCTCTCTCTCTCTCTCTCTCTCTCTCTCTCTCTCTCTCTCTCTCTCTCTCTCTCTCTCTCTCTCTCTCTCTCTCTCTCTCTCTCTCTCTCTCTCTCTCTCTCTCATTCACACACATACAGGTGCTCAGCAACAAGAACACTCTGACACTGAAGGCGGTGAAACAGGAGGATGCTGGGAAGTACTTGTGCCGAGCTGTGGTCCCAAGGGTTGGTGCCGGCGAGAAGGAGGTGTCTCTCACCGTCAACGGTAAGGCCACAGGGCGATGGGGTTGGCCATGGCAACACACCAATTACACCAGGAGGAGGAAAGATCAAATAAAACGGATACACAAAAACATGACCTAATGATGCCGCTGCAGGAAAATGACAGCCTAACATAATGAATTCAGTAGTAGTAAGTAAAGACGTTGTTTATTCGATTTATGGGGATGGCTCAAGGGTTTTTGTGTGAAAAAATAATGTTTAAATGTTGAAGTAAGCTTTTTGTTGGACTATGAAGTCTGGGTTTAAAAGCCCAATATTCTTGCAGGTGATATTTCTTTAATTGCATGTATTTTGCCAGCATTAAAAGCAAATATTCTGGTTCAGCATTATTTTTTATTGGAATTATTTATGTTATTTTAGTTTTGGTTTTGTTTGTTGTTAAATTGTGGTAATTTAAAGCATGGGTGGCAGGATGCAGTAAAATAAAAGTAAAAGGTAAATTTGCCACAATTTATATCTAATACTAGATGTATTGGATGGCACGTTGCCAGATTCAATAGCTCTACGCTTTTAAGCTAAATGAGTAAATGTGTATTAGCAGGCTTGCTTCGCCATGTCTGCTAAAATCCATGAGAAAGTGGGGTCTGCCACAAAAAAAAAAAAGCCAACTAGAAGAAAAAGTGTTCAGCGTAAAAGCATATTGTGACTTCACCGGGATACCATGCTGTGATTCTTCTTAAAAATACACATTTACTGTAGGGTAATGGTGAACTTTGCGAAACTAGAAACTGCAATAGTTCACAAAAAAACATTATAGCTCATTGTCTCTATTCTTCTCTATTCTGCTTATACCTATATCCTTACTTTAGATTTCTGCTGATTTGCTTTTAGTTCAGCAAGTTATACCGGGATCTACCAATGTAACGTGCTATAATTCTCCACGAGCATGAAGCCCATAACTTAAACTCTGTATGCTTTCATGAGTGGCGTTCAAATTGTACAAACGGGAAGCCAAATAATTACATCCGTGCTCAGCTTAATTACCATACACTCAGCTTCTATTCCAACCCGTTCCCAGACACTGCGCCTCTGGTTCTGCGCTGGCCATCCAAGGTGAAGGGGCTTCTGGGGGGGTTGGGGAGGGATGCTGCTGAGCTGGCTTTCTCACGCTCAGCAGTTCTGCTGAGAGGCCCTTGGGTAGCGTCAGGGTCTGTCCACAGCGGCGCAGGGGCCCGAAGCCAGTGTCAAGTGTTGCAGGTGATAGTATCTGTCATGCCGAGGAAGATTTGTGTTTCCCCCTAGCTCTGAGTGCTTCGTGTGTTGTCATGAGTATGATGTGATGTGTGAGTGTGGTGGTGGACCGGTTCGGTTGCCTGGGTGATGGAGCATCCCGATGTGAACCGAACGATGCTCCTAAGCGGCGTCTCTGGTTGGATGAGGCTGAATTCGGAGTGATTCATTGAATTCTGCCGTAACACGTTTTCTGTTGCACATTTGGAGTCGTTATTTCGATGCCTAAGCCATCCATGCACCCGGTGATGTTTAAGCCTGTGTGTGTGTGTGTGTGTGTGTGTCTGTGTGTGTGAGTCTGTCAGTGAAAGCCCTGCTCTTCCCAAACCCACACACTCACACACAAAGTTTTCCCCACGGTTTTTCTATACCGTGCAGAGCTTGTGCCAAATTCATAGACTTATTAAGAATGTCTAGGGAGAAGCGCACTTAAGATATAAAGTAAGCTCTGTAGATCCGTTTTTTCAGTAGGTAGACTTAAGTGGGTCAAACACTGGAGAAGTTTGTGGATGAAAAACACAACTACCAGCCAGCACAGCAACCCACGCTTAGTTGTACCTTTCCTCAGTGCTCACCAATATGGAGCAGCAATCGCATGCCAAACCTATTCTTCCCCATGAACAAAATAAACAGAATCTTTGCTTTCCTGCACACTTGTGCGTCCTATCTGCTATGCGCTGGTATCTGCCTCTTCTAAACCCACTTAACTGCATAAGCCCATAGAATTCATACACCAAAAGCACCACGAAAATGTTACATTTAATCCGTCGAAGGCCTCGTCGCCCTGGCCTTCCCTCCATGTCGCCATGAAGTCCAACTGTCGCCATAGTACCTTAAAAATAAATAAAAAAAGGGTTAGGGAAGCGCAGGAGTGAGCGGTGAGTAATGAGGTGGGGATGTTGTTGTGTATACGTGGCCCCAGTCGTGTCCCCTGCCCTTCTGAGGGGATAAGGGGGCGGTGATGGCGGGACCGGGGCGTGAAGGCCAGGGCGCCTGATGTATGGGTCAGTGAGTGATGGAGTGCTTCCTCTGTCTGTGGATGTGATCCCCGCAGGCCCTCCGACCATCTCCAGTACCCAGACTCAGCAGGCGCTGTACGGCGAGAAGGGCCAGATCAAGTGCTTCATCCGCAGCACGCCACCGCCCGACCGCATTGTAAGCCATTCTTCCCTTTCTGCTCGGTTCTCCTCTCTCCTTCCCCCCCTTCCTCCATTTTGACAGTTCATTCATCCCCACTGTTTATGTATTTATTTTTTATGAATTCTGTATTTGAATGGCTTTTATTTATTATTAATCGGGGATTGTGCATGTGGGTATTTGCACTTGAGATGGTCATGCCTAAAAAAAGGTCATTTCCTACTTCAGTCCCTCTGTTACTGCAATCCTTCCTTCTTCCCTTTTCTGTCTTATTTCTTCCCTCCCTCCATTCAATCCTTCTTTCCTTACTTCCTTCCTTCATTCCTTCTTTCCTGCTGCCTTTCAATCCTTTCTTCTTCCCTTCCTTCCTTCTTTCCTTCCTTAAGACCTACATCTGTTCAAGCCTTTCTTCTCTCCTTCCTTCTTTCCTTACTTCTTAACTCCCCCTGTTCAAGCCTTCCTTCTTTCCTTCCTTCTCTCCTTCCTTCTTCACTCCCTCTGTTCAGGCCTTCCTTCTCTGTCCGTCCTACCTTCATTCTTTACTCCCTCTGTTCAAGCCTCCCCTCTTTCCTTCCTTCCTTCCTTTATTCCTTCCTTCTACCATCCCGCCATCATCCTGGCTTCCTTCCTACTTCCTTAATTGTTTTATTACATTCCTTAGTAACATGTCCACACACATTCTCCCCCTCTTTTCTTCATGTAAGACAATAGATTAAAAAGCTCCTATTATACTACTTTTCTGGCCTTAATTTCTTAGTAATGACTTCTATAGAGGATCCTGACACGAATCACAGCACAAAAAACGATGCCGATTTTCGAGCAACTCTTCCTCTCATCTGGGCGCTTTCAGCATTCTCTGTCAACACTCGGCTTCGTCCTTTTCCGCCCCTTCGCCCCCCTCCTGCCAACCCCACTCCGTTGTGATTGGTTACCTTCCGGAAGAGCATGTTCCAGAATTACCAAACATGGAAAATCCGGATTGTTCTACGTAGATAAATCCCGGAAATTTTAACAAGTGAATCGCGACCGGCGTCCCTAGTGTTTAGCGGTCTGCACAGCCACCCCAGACGGTCAGCAGGAAATACGTCTAAATGCATGTACGTCATTATTTGACACTTTAGTATGGTTAAACATGACTATAAATCATTATAACAACATTTATAGGTCATGAAAGTCGAAAAAGCATAATAAGTGCTCTTTGATAACAGCAGTGATTCATTCATCACATCCTCTAGTTAGCAAGCTGTTGTGTTTGTCTGTTTCCTGTCTCCCATGGTGGATTCCTAGCCTGGTCCTACCAGACCATCGTACTTCATTTCATTTGTACAGAAGGTCTGGAACTGCTCAATTGACAAACGTTCACTCACTTGGAGGCGGGTGTCTGTAGAAGTTTTACAATGATTGGATCTGCCCAGTGCCACTCTTGATCTGCCATAACCAATCGCATAGCGTTTGGTCGTGACGTATGTCATGCGACGGGACCGGCTCCTTCACCACTAACGGAGCCAGCTGGAAAATCAAACTTTTCCCGAACCCGGTGGGGAGAAGCGCCACAACATCATTGCCACCAACAAAACTCTTCAGTGCTCTTGTTCTTGCTTGTTCTTGCTGGCTTTAATTGATCGATTTTCGGCAGCGATCCCACAACAGACCGAATAGCTTCTCTCGTATCCTTCTCCATTGTCTTCCTCTGACTACAACTGAAACTGGCGCGCGACTTAAACGTCATCGTTCTCAGCCCCTCCCTCTGTTCGCTGATTGGACCGCCAGAAATCTGGTTAACATGGAACGCATTCATATTAAGCAGACCCAGACCTAGTACTGAAGTGAAATGAAAATTGAGAGCAAGTAGGTAGGTGGGCGGTGCCATGCTAGTGGATTCCCTTGGTCTTCTGAATCTCTGTGTGCCTGTTTGCGTAGAGGGGTTCCCAAACTTTTTAAGTAACACCTACCAAATACCAATCCCAGACGGCACAGATTGTCTTGCAAGTATACCTATTGTGGTATTTATACATTCAATCGTGTCTCTAGGCTGTCAATTAAATATGAGTTTTGCAAATCAAATCACATTATTTGGCCATTGCTACAGTATTACATCAGGGCTTCTGCACCTTGTTGACATACTGTTAATGAGTTTATTGCTCCGCACCGGCAAATTCTATTAAAACTGATTGATTCTACAATTGGTTGTTTTGTTACATTTCTAAAAGACGTGGGGGGCCTCAAGTGGGACAGTTTGTTACACAGCGTTCCACAGTGCTGGAAACTCTGTCCTTTCATATACCAGCTGTGCTATAAAGTACTACCTGTGCTAGTATCTGGGAGATCTATACCCTGACCATCGGTCCCCTGTGTACAGGCGTGGTCGTGGAAGGAGACGGTGCTGGAGTCGGGCACGTCCGGCCGCTACACGGTGGAGACGGTCAGCACGGAGGAGGGGGTCATCTCCACGCTCACCATGAGCAACATCGTGCCCGCCGACTTCCAGACCATCTACAACTGCACGGCGTGGAACAGCTTCGGCTCCGACACGGAGATCATAAGGCTGAAGGAGCAAGGTGAGGCGCCAAGCGGAGGGGTCGCCACTCTCTATCTACCCATCGTATCACTCTGTCCCTCTTTATTTCTCCGTCTCTATCTATCTTTCTTTAGAACTCAGTCTCTGCATTTCTCTCGGTCTTCTCTGTCTCTATCTGGATATCTGTCCATCTATCTCTGTCTCTGTATTTCTCTCTCTCTCTTCTCTGTCTCTATCTGGCTATCTATCCATCTATAGCTGTCTCTGTATTTCTCTATCTCAATATATCTATATATATATGTCTCTATTTCTGTGTTTCACTCTCTCTTCTCTGTCTCTTTCTATATATCTATATATCTCTGTCGCTATATTTCACGCTCTCGTCTCTGTCTCTATCTAGCTTTCTAGCTATCACTTTCTCTCTGTATACTCTTCTCTCGCTCTCAATTCGATTCAATTCCTTATTGGCATGGTAAACATACGTTTACTTTGCCAAAGCAAGTGTGAAATAAACACAAACATTTGACATACAATTAAACATATTTTACAATAAAGAAATGAACAAACAGAGCTGCATAACATCCAACATTGCAATCAAATATGTAAATAAATGGCAGTATGTGAAATTTCCTTGGGAAATCCTTAGTTTTGCTGTAAAAATAGATCAATAAATAAATATGTAAATATATATATAGATATATTGGCTCGCTCTTGCTCTCTCTTTCTCTTGCAGTATCTTTTTTTTTGTCGTTCTATCTCAACTTATCTATCTCCATTTCTCTGTCTTTCTCCCTTCATCTCGCTTTATCTACCTATCTATGTCTCGGGCTCTCTACCTCCATCTCTCTCTATCTGTCTTACGTTCGCTATCCCTATCTCTGTACCTCTATATTTCTATTCCTCCCTCCGTTTCTCGCTTCCCTTTCTCTCTCTCCCTCCCTCCCTTTTCATCACTCTCCCTCTCTCCCTGCCCCCTCCCCCCCATCCATCTCTATCTATTTCAATCTCTGTCTCACTAACCTCGATGTGTGTACCGATCGAGGTTAGTCTGCACCCCGTAACCATTTGTCACTTGTAGTACTTCCTAAGTAGTGAAACTTGAAGGGCAGCTTTTTGTGTGTACCAGTTATTTTGTGAGTTTGCCGGTGGGTAGAATCGTTTGAAGTATTTTTTCAGGAAAATGCTGCAAAAGAGGAAAAAGACATGTCTGGAATACGGCCAGCACGTGTTTGATGTCGTGCTCTTACGTGTGGATACACAAAAATGTGTTCTGCAGTTTGTTGCTTTGTTTGTTGTTTGCTCTACAGCAAGAGTGTTGGTACAAGGGAGAGTGATTGAGTGGCAGCAATAAGCAGACTAAACTAGTATGTGTTGACTAGGAGAGTTTAAATAATGTTGATTCACTTTGAGCTCATCTGTAATTATAGTTATTTCGAGGTACCTGAAAGTTTTCAACAAACCATTTTAATGACTTCTCCAGGCTTTCTTTGGTTTTGAAAATTGTTTTACGGCTTTATTTTTCTTAAGGGTCAATTACCAAAGTTCTTGCCTATATGTGTGTGAGTGTGCGTGGGTGTGTGTGTATGTAACCAGGAAAAATATCAAAATATGAAATTGCAGAACTTTTTCTGCTCACTTTTTGAAAACTTTTGTTGTTTTCTCTTTCAGAGACTCTGCGGTTGGCTGTAATTATCGGAGTGGCAGTGGGGGCCTTCCTTGCTCTCACAGTCCTCATGGGAACATTAGCTGCCTTTTGTTGTGCCCGTTTCCAAAGAAGTACGTTTGCTGTTTTGTCAAGACACATTTTTTGAGCTAGATAAAGAAACATTGTTTTATATTTTTATAGTCTACAATTTGTATTCAGAATTATTTTTTATGTCCTTAATAAAAGTAATAATATTGACTATTATGATTGTTCATTTAAAAAATGGTGTATCACTTTGGAGGTTAACAGAATTTTAGAGATTGCTGCTCATCAATTCACAGTGAAGACCAATCTTGCTTCATTATTATTTAATTAAATGCACCAGGAGCTGTATATATCTGAAATAACCGTAAAAAGACAGTGCCCAATATCACACAGTGTGCCCAGACATATATTGTCTAGAGGCTAAATATAGTCGTCTATCCAAGTCTAGTCAGGCAACCCAGCTTTCATGGAAGATTTGGGTTGCTGGAGATTTAATATAAGATTGAGATAACTGTTAACTGTCTTTTATGGTTTTCTATTTTCTCTCCTGCAGAGGATGTCCATCTAGTCATGACGTCTCTGCCCGTGTCCCTATCACGACAGAGAGATATCAAGTCAGAAAGTAGGTTGCAAAATTTATTTCACTGTTTATTTGTTTTGTTTGCATGTGAGATTGATAACACAATTATTTTGATAACACAATTCCAGGACCTGTTATCCTATTTTGGTTGTCCTTATACTTTCAATCATGCAGTCAATGCCTTGTTAGGTTTTGTAATCTCAGTTACGAAAAACTCATACAATTTAGATTAGGTTAGCATCGTATGAATATTATACAAATACCAGCTCTAACCACTAAAATGCTAAAGCAAGTCAAGTGAAATGCTGCGCTCTAATAAGATCACTCGTCACCGTCCAGACGTTCACAATATTTATCTGTTAATACCCCTCATTACAGCTCCATATTAAAACTAAGCAGCTCAGCAAAATGTGATTGCATTGGATGACATTATCACACAAGTGAGCACTGAAAAGTTTGGAGCTTCTCCAAAGTTTTACAAACTAGATTATAGACAGGACAGCCAACCACGGATGAGTTGATCAAGCAAAGTTCATCCCAACTAGAAGCAATAGCAGAGATCTGAGGGGAAGCCATGTCTTTATAAAGCAGAGATCTGAGGGGAAGCCATGTCTTTATGAAGCTGTATGGATGGATGTAGCAGGCAGGAAATGGTGTGATGTCGTGCCAGTGCATCGGCTGTCCCCTCCCTTTTTCTCGGTCGGTGGTAACTCACCCTCTCACTCTTTCTCTCTCACACTCTTTGCCTCTTCCTCCCCTTTCCTCTCTGTCTCTGTTTCTCTCCCCCATCTCTGTATCCCTCTCCCTCTGTATGTTTCTTATTCTCTCTAACTCTCTCTCTCTCCGTCTATCTGTGTGTCTTGGTCTCTGCCTCTCTCTCTCTCTCTCTCTCTCTCTCTCTCTCTCTCTCTCTCTCTCTCTCTCTCTCTCTCTCTCTCTCTCTGCCTGTCCCCCGACCCCCCGTATCTTCCGTCTCTCCAGATCTGAAAGGCGTGGTCTCAACCAAAAACGACATCCGTGTGGAGATTGTTCACAAGGACCACAGCGCAGCCAGGGAGAACGAGGAGCACGGCGGCCTCAAACAGATGATGGTGAGCCAAGCACATGCTGTTTGAGGAGGGGTTCCCTGCAACAACAAAAAAGGGAGGCCTCATTGAGTACGAGGCTGGAGCACCCCAAAGCCCGCTGCCGCTACTGCTTCCTTACGCCGCGTCGTGCCAAAGCCAAGCAGCAGCGATCAGAGTTTTTTTTCTTGACAGAACTAGCAGAAGACGTCTGCCGCCTTCTGCGCCATCCCTGTCCATATTTAATCATTTCAGGGGTTTGGAGCAGATTGATGATTGGGTTAAAAGGTTCTGGTTAACGCTTTGCACTGCATTTTGTTTTTCTCTCTTTTTCTCCCTCTCTCTATCTCTGTCACTCCCTATCTCTGTCTCGCTCCCTATCTCTCTCTCGCTCCCTATCTCCCTCTCTCTCACTCTCGCTCTCTCTCTCTCGCTCTCTCTCTCGCGCTCTCTCTCTCTCTCTCTCTCTCTCTTTCTCGCTCCCTATCTCTCTCTCGCTACCTATCTCTCTCCATCTCGCTCGCTCCCTCTCTCTCTCCCTCTTTCTCCCTCTCTCTCTCGCTCCGCTAGATTGATCGCGGTGAATTCCAGCAGGAGCCCGTTCTGAAGCAGCTGGAGGTGCTTCAGGAGGAGGAGAAGGAGTTCCAACACGTCAAGGTGAGAGGTTGCAAAGTAGGAAAGAAATATCCAAGAAACGAGTACAAAAACAACAACAACAACACACACACAAACACACACACACACACACACACAAGAGCCCCCTCAAGGAAATTGGCCAAGACCCATTTTTGTGTTTTTCTTGATCTTTTTCCTCTCTGTTTTTGTTTTGTTTTCCGTTTTATCCGCTCGACTCATATCCGAGTCAGAGCGTCGGGTCCACTTAGAAATTCATGCATAGCAGCCTTCGGTTACAAACATGACCCCTATTTAGGCCCTGAGAGAGGGGAAGGAGAGGGAGGCAGGGAGGGAGAGAGGAAAGGCACTGGAGTATACCCCTGATAGGGTTAGTTGTCAGCATGAATGCAGCTGCAGCACACTGCCACTGCTATCAGAGGAGCAGCCCTGTGCTAGGGAGCCAGATTAGCTCCAACAATTCACCGGGTTTCAATTGACCGATTTTGATTGTAAATAATTAATGTTCACTCAAGCGGCGACTGCAGCATTCCCTTTTTTGTGTCTTGTTTTGTTGTCGTTTTTCCTGTCTTTTTTTTTTTGCGACCGCTTCTCAGCGCTACATGGCGGCGCTTTATGAGTTTGAGATCTATGGCTGTCAAACGTTGGCACCACGGAGACACAAGCTCACATGACACAATTGAGTTTGTGGAGGGTGTTTAGTACCAGAGAGAAGCAGGTATTTCAATGTATTTCAATCACTGCAAAACAGCGCCCTTTGAATACTTGAAGCGTGAATTATGAATGACAAACACTGCCGTGTTGAAGTGGTGCATCAGTGCTGAATTATTGTTGAAGATGGCACAAAAAAATATCCAAACAAACAGGCCAGAGGCCAAATGTTTGTATTTTTTTTGTTGGACATATCTGCCGCTGCAGCTGGCCCATTCTTCCAACATTTGAATTATTAATTTCCATAAATGAACTGAGGAATCAGTTGTTCATGCTCTCCCTGATGCGCACAAATTAAACTCCAGTCACACAATCCATTCACATACTCACACATCAAACCGCTTCTGGCCATTTTCAGATGTGCTCTTTATGATCTGGTAACGACGAGCTGCACTTGAATAAAACTAAATGGAAAAAGCTTGCCACATATTTCCCGAACAAGGAAACAAACACACATACACACACCCACACACACACACACACACACACACACACACACACACACACACACACACACACACACACACACACACAAATATTACATAGAAAGAGCCGACTTGCAGGAGTATTGCGGGAAGGGAAGTTCACTTAAATGCAATGCTAACGAGCAAGTTAGATGTGAAAAAAAACTGCAGAAAAACAACAAGAAGATAACGTCCAGCCCTGGCCACACTGATCATTAATAACAAACCTATCATTAATGTGTGTTCCTACTTAGGGATTCTCGGGGTCCGCACCACCTGCACCATTGTGTGTATTAAAATTGGTGTGGATTAAGACTGATACAACGTGGGAGGTTGCACTGGAGGTCTAAAGCGTACACGAGAGAACAGAAAATAACAGCGCTTACCTTCCAATTATATTCCTTATTAATTTTCCGTCGCACCGGAATAAAATAGGCGAGAAAGAAAGAAATCCTTTTTTTAGTGTTTGCATCTTTGTTACCGCCGTAGCCTCTGTGTGGCACAGAATCGACACATTGCAGTATTATAACGTTCCTGAACCAGAGTTTAGCATGGTCACCACACAGTGTGCACAGGGCTGGAACATGGACAGTTTAAAATTCATGGCTGGACTGGATCTCCTACCTCCAAGGCCACACAAGCTGATTTTGTTCTGGCAAGGTCAAACAAGTTGTTGTTCTGTCGACAATGTTGACCTGTTTCTGCTCATAACAAGCAAGGATTATGAATTATAAAACTTATTCTGAGGGATAAGGTGGATACGGTGTTGATGTCGGAGCACTTGTTTGATGTGGGTCTGGTTGCAGGTCTTTCAGCTTCAAGAGTGTGAAGAAAGCACCCGGAATCTGATCAGAGCCAGCCAGACAAAGAGAGAGCGGGAATGTTCTCGCAGTGTCATGTCAGTGTCTCAGGAAGAAGCCGTATCTGTGGGGTTTTGTTCTGCTTAGGTCAATGTTCGGTATTAATCTAATTTGCCTTTTTTCTTGAACACTCTTAACTTGTAGAGAAGTACAAAGCATGTATTATATAAAACAATATAAAAGAAAAAGAACGAATCACTGTTCAATGCAAATTGGAAAAAGATGGAAAGAGCTGGTAAGTTCTGAGTGCAGCAAAACCTATTTAATATTAATGTTTATATAACGTGGATAAGAGGGCAGAAATGAATGAAGAAAAGTCTGTTTATTTATCTTCCTGTTTTCTTTCTCTTAACTCTCCAGATTTACTTGTTTGGCCTTTTGCCTTTTCCATTTGAGCTTCTGCCACCCATAAATAAATTATTCAGTTTGAAACAAAAAGTCCTGTCTGCCAATGTTCTCTGCACTACAAATAAACTCCAATTCAAAAAAAACTCTGGATGAAGTATGTACAATATTTCAGAGGAACGAGTATTGTATACTTAAAAGAAAATGTCAGCCCTTCATTGCAGTTTTTTATATTTCTTCTCCTTTTTCTATCTTGCGGTTGAGCACACAAACAACTTGTTCACCAACACATTCCTCTGATGTGAGATGTCCTCATAGTTTATAGTATGATTAATGGGAGGTTGAACATGATTGATGTTGCACATGCTTGTAACGCTGAACACAGGGTTAAAATAATCAAACAAATCTGAAAAAACAACATGGGTCATCATTTACCAGTAAGACTTTTGCAAATTGAATGCAAACAACTCTGTATCCATCATCATCTTTTGTTGATATATGTCATATTTTTAAGCCCCTTGTTTACAGGATCATGTCTGAAAAAAGCCATTGTTAGATTGTCACAATAAAATACAAAGTGAAATACCAGTAAGATATTCCTGGAAACTTCTCCATTATTCAGTTTTTATTTGGGGCTCTTGGTTGATGCATACCGAGTTTGGCAGAACCTAAATACGTTTACTTGAATGAAACTCAATGGGGGATACACTCCAGTTGACGCGCGCAGCCTAGCAAGAAAAAACACAGAGGGGTCTGGGCTTGCATCATGACAGCTGTGAGACGGCCCCTCTCAAAGAGCCGGCGTGAATTGAAACGTTAACACAGCGGTCTATGAAGCGTTCGACGCGCCACTCGCAGTTAGGGTACGCTTACATGGCAGTCCCGTGCGCGGGTTAGGAGTTCCAAACACAATTCTACCCACAATGAATACCAATACTGCATACCACGTACTACCAACCACAACTAACATCTGCCTTGCTTCCTTTTGCCCACTCCCCTCGCCCCTCCTCCCCCCTTGCTCCCTCGGCCCCTCCCCCCTTGCCCTCTCCACCCCCTCCCCCCTTGCCCTCTCCACCCCCTCGCAGGACCCCACCAACGGCTACTACAGCGTCAACGCCTTCAACGAGCACCACCCCACGCCCACCATGCCCCTGGCGGCGGGCCAGGCCACCCCTCCGGACGCGGCCCGCAGCCCCCCCAGCGGCTCCATGACCATGGGCAAGCAGCGCGTGCCCACGGGCATGTCCTTCACCAACATCTACAACACGCTGGGCGCGGGCCCCAACCGCCTGTACGACTACGGCCAGCGCTTCGTGCTGGGCATGGGCAGCAGCTCCATCGAGCTGTGCGAGCGCGAGTTCCAGCGCCGCTCGCTCAGCGACTCCGGCTCCCTGGTGGACACGCAGTGCGACAGCAGCGTCAGCAGCTACGGCAACAAGCAGGACGGCTACGTGCAGTTTGACAAGGAGGGAAGCAGCAAGGCCTCGGCCGCCTCCTCCTCCGCCTCCCACTACTCCCAGTCGTCGCTGCAGAACTCCTCGGAGCTCGGCCGGCCCCTGCAGAAACGCATGCAGACGCACGTCTAGACGGCGTGAAGGGGGGAAGGGGGAGGTGGTTACCCCTACAGGTGGATGAGAAGATTCTGGCGGAAGGGATGCAGCATCCGAGAGCGTTTTTCGCGGCGTGATCCTGTTTTTAGGCGTTGTGATCCTGTTCAAGCCTGATTGGTGGTTCGAGCGTCCCCTCTCCCCCCGGGGGTCTTGAACGCCACGCACAGCGGATGCACATAAAAGAGATAAAAAGGCAACCGAATTGTAAAAGCATTCCCCTTGTTTCGGGAGAACACCACACGTTGAGAGAGAGAGGAAAAAAAAAAATCATGTCCAATATTAATTTGTGTGACAATCCGCCGTCTGCTTTAAGGTCCCAGTTCATTTGAAGATTGCCATCGACGCACGGTGATTCGCCACATCGCCGCCACCGCATTCATCGCGTTTTCAACCTAAACAGCCCACGCTGAAGATGTGCCCCTCTCGTGAACGTTACCTCAATACTATAAAAAGACAACTCTTGTTAAAAATAGAACGGTTTCTTTTTCTGTTTTTTTTTTACCTTTGGGAGGAAGCCACTAAGGCCTGTGAGCTCAGCCGCCGGGCCTGGCATTTGGAGGACAAAGATTTATTGTTAATAACTGACAATGGCATTTGGTGTAACCCCGGTGAAGAATTCACGAGACGAGTACTGAAACTTTGACCGTCAACCGCCAAAGTTACAAGCACTATAAGACGGGGCTCCAGTCTCCGGACGAACGGTTACCTCCACACTAAAGCCAATGTTGAACTTCCCTCCCGGATCTGAAAATCTGTGGTTGTCTTTGATATGATGTGCTGTTTTCTTACTGTATTTTTCTTTGTTCTTTCTCTCTGCCATCTTTATAAAGGCAACTCATTTTTTTTCAGCTGTGTTTTTTTCCGTTATTTTTGGCTGTTTGATGTTCTGCCTGGTGGAAGTTGTTATGCACTGTTGGATCACAGACAAATGCATGGAAGTGAATGGAAGTGTGAGTGTGTGTAATCTTTGTGCATCGCACACATGGTAGGCCTACGTTTTTCCCCAAACTACCACTGTTGGGCTGCTCCTTTTCCCCTCCTTCGATGAAAAGGACCTTATGTTTACAAGTATTCAAGCAAGGAGGACTGAGCTCTACTTTTACCCATTCAATGTGAGACACTTTGCAGGCTTGTATGTTTATACTTTATCTCTGGGGAGGGGTCTGACTAGCTGAAAGGGTTATTATTTTCTTTCTCCCGACCCTTTCCCCCCTGCTGTTACTGTGTTGTTTACACTGGAGCTGTATAAAGATGAAAAAATGCCTTTTTGTGTGTGTCATAGGCTACTGTATTTTGACTTCCAAATGACAAGCGGTGCAGATAAACGACATCATTCGGCCCGAGGTCCTTAATCTCTCGGTAAGCTGTGTTCGCCCACTGTTTTAAGTGGGCTAAAGCGCCAGAGAGCTGAACCTAACAACGAAAATGCCCCCACTTGTATTTTCTATGGCATGACGGTGGAGTCGCTGCATTGAGAAACGAAAGGGGGTTGAAGAGAACAAACAAACACACCTCGTGTCTATCTTTAATAAACCACCAGGGCTCCCTTTGACTGAAGTGATAAAAGTCTCATCTGGCATGATTACAGGAGTGGACTTGTTTTTTTGTTTCTCTTTTTTTTTCCTATGCCATCGCGCCGAGCTGCCATAAGATGAAGTCCCGTTGCGACAAAAACCAACAGGATCAGAAACGCTATCAGCAGCCACATGACAAAGGGGACAAAGAGGGAGGGGTGTCTTAACACCACCACCATAGAACAGGGGGCGGGGGGAGTTGACGTACGGGGGGAGTTGATGTACTGTCCAAATGACACATTTTCCAATGCTTTGGGTGCTGCTGCCGCGGCGCAATGAAAAGGAATCTACAAATCACTTTCACAGGTTTTGACAATCTGGTGTCACCTGTTGGGGAATTCTGTCGTGAACATATTATACTATTGCTGTACAGGGTGAACGATTTTTGTGCCAACATTGTGTTTTGATTAAAGAAAGCTACGATACAGCTCAGTTTGCGACTTTCTTGTGTGTGTGTGTGTGTGTGTGTGTGTGTGTGTGTGTGTGTGTGTGTGTGTGTGTGTGTGTGTGTGTGTGTGTGTGTGTGTGTGTGTGTGTGTGTGTGTGTGTGTGTGTGTGTGTGTGTGTGATTATGTGTGGTTCTTCAGGCAGAAAGCTATAGGGAGAAAAAAAAACACCACCAAAGACAAAACGATGCACTCCATGGGGTATTGGAGCCCAGGTTTTGTATTTTGGGTAAATTGCAAGGTACATCAAGCCAGGTTGCTGCACCTCTCTGTAGGAAACTGGTTTTCCCCAATGCTGCCCAGTTCGTGTCTCAATCCTGTTCAAAACGGAACAGTGGACCCAACCTTTGTACTATTGTGAATCCGTAATAGAAATAAACCACTTTAAAACGCCATGGACAGATGATGTCTGTTGAACACATGTATTCTTTATTAAGCAGATGCACTAAAGATACTGCAGGGGAGCTCTAGGTCTCGATAAATCCAATCAAAACCGAGGGCAAATAGGATTAGAAGTGAGGGTCAGGCCAGTTTAACATTTTGGTGCTCATAAAAGAGTGCTTGAGCAGTAGCAGAGCAACAACCAACAACAATGTGATCTTTGTTAATTGTGTCACAAAGACTCCGGTTTTATCCAGTGTTCAGGGAAGACCCTGAAAAAGTCGAAATTCCATTCGCAGAAAGCCGCTCAGTGCAGTTACCAAGAAACAGTGAATAGCTCACCTACAGAAACAATTCAGAGGCAGAGCTTCATTTCTCTTATCGTTCGTTATTAGTCGTTACACCATTTGATTGAGCTGGGATGTACATTTCTGTGTAATCACACATCGTGTAGAGTTGTCGAGCATTTTTACCCACACTTGGTTGACATGTCGCTTTCAACCAAAAATCTAATCACAGCTACCCCACAACACACAGACTTGGCAATTTGAGTCTGTCAGTTGGTCCCACGTTACATCGACAAGCTACTCTCATATCTTTGGCTCCAGCGCCTGCCCTTTGAGTTTTCACTTTGGTTACTTTGTTAATAAGATATGTATTCCCTTTACATTATGTTATGATCACATGATTCTGATTCCGTTCAGAACAGTGATTGACAAAGGAGGGAGACCAAGATGGACAAGATTGAAGTTGTTATCCGATGAGTGGGTTTATGTTTGTGTGTTTTATTGTTTTGCGATACTTGATTAAAGAGCGAAAGCAGACAAACCATAATCCAAGGGACATGAAGTAGGGGATATTATGTGTGTGTGTGTGTGTGTGTGTGTGTGTGTGTGTGTGTGTGTGTGTGTGTGTGTGTGTGTGTGTGTGTGTGTGTGTGTGTGTGTGTGTGTGTGTGTGTGTGTCACTTATAAACTCGCGTAGCTAATTTATGCCCATGTCCATGACAACTGAATTATCTTCCATCCCTTTGATTGTGATCTGCTGCTCAATAATGACGGTTATTAGGCCTCATAGACAGACTAAGACCCTGCTATGAGCCCACGGCACATACATCATTATTCACAATAGTCCACACAAAAACATTAGTGTGATATTAAGAGATGGACCCACACCCACACATTGGCCATCCACAAAGACCTTACCTATAGCATATTATTCCAAGCTACATGAAAGCCTTTATGATGAGATCTTAGGATATATATATGGATATATATACACTGCTTAATGTCGTCAAACAATCCATCCCATTGTGTCATTCGCTGAGAATGTCTCACATTATAAACCATATAAATAGCGTCCCTCCAGCGCTGAGTATTATTAACAGGTGTTTGTTTTGGAGAAGAAAGGAGTGCCGGCCTGAGCTCTGCCGCTGAATGCTGAAAAGCGAGCGCTCACCGGGAGACCTTAAGGGGTGGCCATTACATTAAATAGCCCCCCCTTGCTTCGTTAACCTGGCGTACGCGGGAGGTAAGAGGAGCAAAATACACCGTTGACAGTTCCTGCTATTAATCCAAACTAATGCAGTGCTATTAAAATGTGTATGGAATATATATACATCTTTGTGTGCTCGGCGTGCTTCTGGTATAGTATACAATTATACTACCCTGGGGTCAGACGCTCATTTGGATTGTGGATGATTTCAAATAAAATGCTAATCTACAATGGAGGATCTAGCCTTTCCTTTGCATCACTTATGGTCAAGGCAAAAACCGACCAACATCACCATGTGTTATTATAGATAGCTATCGTTCTGATTAGGCCTAAAAACATGACCTCCCTCTTTTCTCCCTCCCTCACTTGTGATTGAAAGGCAAGATGGATTCTCCAAAGCTAATTTGGGAAGAGATGCCCTGATTGGTCAAAAATGAGCAGGGAGCGGCCTTAAATTTAAATAGTTCGTAGGGAATTTACATTTACATCAAGGGCATTTAGCAAACGTTTTTCATCCAAAGCGACTTACAATAAATACATTTGTCATAAGAAAGTGAAACAATATATCGCTGTCGGTACAGTAAGGATGTTCATAGAACCAAGTGCAAGCGTTAACAATCGCTAGGTTAACCCATTCCCTTCATACAACAAAGATAGCTAGGATAAGATGCTACAAAAAGATCTATAGCTAAATACAACGCACAATAAGTGCGTACAATTAAGTGCTAGGACGTGCAACATACAATAAGTAGGAGGGGTGGGCCGGGATGCCTATGCAGAGTCTAGGTGAACTCTGAACAGGTGCATTTTTAGACCTGTGCGAAATTTGGGGAGCGACTAATTTAGCACTAACAGTTGACGGATGCCTGTGCCATTTCAAACAAACAGCTCAAATAATTAGCCTGGCTATTACCAGACCAAGCCAATCGTAGATTGCACTTTGGTCTGGGGAAGTTGCTGTCATTTTCTTCAGCACAAGAGGCTTGATCAACGGGCCTAGTTCAACCGATTGAAGTTCCTTAATAGGTCCATGAGTTCAACTGACTCTGTACGCGATTGGCTGCTTGCCGTCGCTTCCCTGTCATCATTGTGTTAAACCAGCCAATAGTGCGCAAAGGGGAAAAGCTCGGTGATTGGCTCCCGCAAAAAACGTATCGGAAGCAGATAGAAATGTATTGCTCTTCTCCAGACCCTTGTGCAGGGCGCCAGAAGAAAGGGCGGGGCTACCCAGGCTATCAAATAATAGCTCTTTAAGCTTACCCAAAGCACCTTTAGGAGATGGACCCTTACAATTGCAATCACATCTTTTTATCTGTCCGTATGAGCCATTCCAAAATCATCAAGTTGTATCCATTATAGTTCAAGTTTATCAAAAGAGAGATAAATTACTTTAATACCCAATGTCCCATCTAAGATCATAGCAGAATGTCTTGTGGATAATCTCAAAGATCACCATGAAGGAAAGATATGTGGGGTTTATTGCAAGGTAATGTATTCAAAGATTCCCAACAACTAAAATGAAAGTAAACTTGAGAAACAAAGGCGTGTAATTAGACACTAGTACTATGTACTTATTTCCAGTGGGTTTCTGACAAACAAAAGGCTTAGCTTCTGCCACCTATTAATTATAGCCTTTTCCAAGTGTGAAAACCAACAAAAGTATTGATTGGACACTGCACATTCCTGCCTTGGACTAAGATAATTTGCTGTGTTCTTAGTGGCATTTAGCTTTGCAAATGCATTGGGAACAACTAGGAAAGAACTGAGGCGAACACCAATTTATCACAGGCGCTGCGATGGGAAGAGAACTGTGAAAGTGAAGTCTGGAGCATATTGGAAAATAAGCCGAGCTTCTGTTTGTGTGTTATAAATATTTTAAAAAATTGTTTTATTTGATGAGGGAGGAGGTAACGCATATAAAATGCATAGCATAAGAACAAATAAAACTTGTTTGACATCAAGGCCAGTGTCGAACAGGTCGGGTATCAAAACCATCTAGAACAGAGATGAGTTGAAAGATAGTCAAAAATAACATTAGTCACCATGAATACATGCGGTTCTCTTTCTCTGCTCCCACTTTTACCATTTTGTCTTCCCCGTTGGCGGTGACATTTTGAAGAATGGCTTTGAAACTGAATCGGAATATTGAATCGCATCAGCCGGCAGATCCTAATGAAAAGTGTCACCGCCGCTAAAATGGGATAAGTTATATCATGGTGGAGAAATTGTTTACGTGAATCAGAGTTAAGCCTAAACAATCCTTCAAAGTCTCCAACAAGCATAAATATTCTTCATCTCACTTGGCATACGTCTTTAACCGTGACAAATCAGAACACTTATAGCAGTCTGTTAGTTTGTATGTATTATTTTGGGCTCTTTGGGTTTTTTTTTTTCCCCATCATGGTCTTTCAATGGTTAAAAAATGAATTTTTTGAGAAACCACTTACATTTGGCTGTGAAAATACGACAAACCCTGTTTGCGTGATGGCCAACAGAAGAGTCCTCCCACGAACCATCCGAAATCCAAAGACCCAAGGAGCCCGTTAGGCTCTTCGATCCAGTCTGTGCCTACCTGAAAAGAAAGAAGACACAAAAGGTTTACTGTGGCTTGTTTTCCCCACACAGCACATCTGGCTCACACACTTGGTGTTCTTGTTGCTGTTGTGTTTGAATTAAAAAACAAACCATTGTACATTGTACTTACCTTGATAATGCTGCTGCATTGTTGAATGATAGAATAGCAGGGTTTTTTTTTTTGCAGACTTGATCTTTAATGATTTATCAGGGATTACTTTCTTTTACTTAGAGGCATATTATCATTAAAAGTCTGAGAATTGGTTCTGACAAAGTCTAATTAAATCACACTTGTTATGTTTATAATCATATTAAGCCCTAAATATTAACAGTAATTTATTGTTAAACCTTACGATCTACAAAATTAGGAACACATGCATAGTTAAAATTACACTAATTTCTTAGTTCATGCCTACTGGCTTTCGTATTTTTTTGGATTGTACACATGAGATGCATGATCATATCAGAGGTTAGGCCAAGGATAATGAATTTAAATCTGATGAGAACTGATGAGAATTCTGTCTTAAAGTCTTAAAGTGGCATTGATTGATTTCCGACCAGGGGAAAGAGGGTACACTAAGAGGTGAACCTATGAACCAACTGGGAGATTGCTTCATTTCATCAGCATCCTTAATCAGCCTTATTCTGCACTACTTGACTTGTTTCTTGATTAGGCCAGTATGTCGGCAAACATGTGTCGGCTCCACAACAGCTTAACTTCAGCACTTTTTTAATCAATGGAGTGAGAATATGGGGGCGCTGGGAGATGGTGAACAACATCAGACAGCTGATACCTTTGGGCCGGTCTTCGCAGTGTACTTGCAGAGACAAAACAGAATGGCTTCTGCGTTAAACATTTGGAATCCAAATGATATCCATTTATAACCATTACATGACAATTCATAATCTAACGTATTCCCCAAATTATTTTTACAGAGATATGTTCTTTGGCCTAACAAATAATCCTGTTTTTAGATTTATTGTCATCTGTGAACCATTCATAATTAGTTTTACATTGAACATATTAAAGAACCACTGTTTCATGGTGAAGGTTTTTCGAGTGATGGATGTATTATGCATTATTAGCCCATAGGGACTATGAAGAGAGACATATCCACTGGGCACGTCTGCGGGGAAATATAGAACTTTTCAAAAACGCACTTTGCATAATTACATTCTGAAAACCTGGAATCAGTTGTGGTTGCCAACAGACCACACATAAAACACAAATTTTTAGTACGCCAACAATAGCAGATCAAGAATGGAGGGCGTGACGTGTGTGCCTACAGCCACTATATTTCATCCGGTAACAATTTAACACAGCCGTTAAAAGCAAGTTAAAGTGAAAAGTAGGAATTATTGTTGAGGTTGACCTCCTCATCTTACCTTGCCGGCTGAGCCCGAGGCGCGGTAAAGGGCCTAGGCTGATCCGCTTCATCAGGAGCTCATCAGATATGGATATTTTTTTGGGCTATTAACTTTGCATAAAGCAGTTTGGATGATTTGATCTACTGTGATGAAAAGAGAATGTTTTCTAAACTCCTGGCTCCACCCTATCTGAGTCAAGTCATATTTCACACATCATAGAGTTTGACGGTGTCACAGTGCCACTTTGGTCAGCCCCAATGGAATCAAACAGGGCTTCTCATCAGATTCCACGTCTTGCATGAAAACGCTGGGGCAGTTTCAAACACAACAATGACTTCCCATTATGACAAACTGTCTCTTGATTTGATGAATAACTGATGACAAAATAAAGCCTTCTAGCACAATGGACTGGTTTCCCGGTTACAAACATGGATAGCTGCAAGTGCAGCCATAGACAATTCACAGTTTGTTGCCATGAACTACTGTGGTCACATAAGCGAATACACCAATGTTATCAATGCATATACGGCATTGTAATGAATTTTTCCTTGTAAGGCCTGCTAATGGAATGATAAAACGATATTTCTAGAGTGTGTTGGTTTGTCTATCTTTTGATATAAATGTAACAGAAGTAATGTTTTTGTGTAGTATCATCCAAATATCACAGACTCAAAGAAAATCTGACTATTATAATTTGACCTCTTGTAATTCTTAGAAATGTTAGAAGGCTAGCTTTAGTCAACTGAGTAAGATAAAGAACTTGTCTTTTTTGTTTTAATTTTTCATTAGCCTATTGAACCTGTCCATGTCACTTTTTGACAATATCAGCTTTGACCAGATCCTTTGTTCGACGTCAATTCAAGTAGTTTGGCAGTTTGACACTTTTTCTTTTCAATATTAACATGAAGCCTGATCTAGATTATTGTTTGGACCACAGAATCCTGTCACAGTTAATACTTTGAGCATTTCCCCCTATTTTTTCATATCCTATCACCTCCATATAAGGCTTTTAGTGCATTTATAGAATTTCCAATAACTTGAGTTCTGAAAAACAAGGGATATGGATATCAAACATCGTCTATAATACTATAATAGTCCTAATTGGAGGGATGGGAATGTGGCAAGATATGGCAGGAGATGTAATCAGAAGTCTCCTTCTTACAGAAACAAAATATTTATAACTAATGGGGAAACATTACCGGATCATTAAGTTATAGGCCTACCTTAGAATGAGTGGATGTTGGGTATAGACAACAATTGTATGACCTATCTTATAAAAAGAAACGCCTGGTGTACTAAAGCTAATCTACATGCATATTAAAAATCACTGGGGAAAGACTCCAATCCACCCTTTTAAAGACTTCGATCCATAACTGTCATCTGTTTTTATTAAAGGGAGTGAACCCCTTTGTCTGTTAAACAATTTTTTTAACCCTGGCTTTTGAGATTGGCGCAGTGAATGGCACAACAAATCCTTGCCATCTTGACGGTTGCCTATGCCTTCTTCCCCTGGGTTGGCCACTCATTCATCACTATTCAGTTATCCATAAACCTGTACTAAACTAACGTCCCAACGCTCCCGTGCTTCCCAAATGGAGGTGGAACTGCGATTCGCTGTTGCTGTGTACATTTCGAACATGGGATGTTTGGTTGGCGATAATCTGCCATTTTGAAAGAGAGTCTTACAGGCTATAAGATCAAATTGCTTGGGACAACAAACAAACAAACAAACAGAGGTAACAGTAATCGTTGTTATTTGATTGGGTCTAATTGCCACGGGGCTATGCACTAATTTGCCATTGACTGGCACTAATTGCACATTTTCCGTATTTGCAAATCGACACTTGTCAGCCCCCTTTCCAGTGTAATTTCAACCGACCAGTAGCAAACAAAGTTTGGATTTCATGACCAGAAAGAAACCGTAGGGATTGCAAATCACCAAGGGGGTTTGCAGTTGGCGATATGATCTCCAATGATATCAGGCATTATGGATAGTCATTATGTTTGAGACTATTTATCCTGGTGTGGAGTAAACACACTATCACACTAAAGACATCAACACTCCTTTTACATCCCACTTAATAGAAGGGCAGCGATAAGGCGACAGGATTCATGGTCCCTTCAGCGGAAGCGGGCTTGGGTGTCGTTATTAGTGAGCATGCATTTGAACTGGGTGGCAGGCCAATGGGTTTCTGCCACAAAGGAAAATGGTATCTCTGTTAGGAGAATGCCAATATCCATAAGGGCTCCGAGGACTCTACTTTGCCCGGTCCATTCTTGCTTCGGTTTCTCACTGTTTCATCATTTTTTTTTTCCTATTACGTCTCACTGAAGTTTCCCCGAAAAAAAGAGGAAGAGGCATAAAGAGAAAATAATCTAGTCCTGTGGATTTGAAAGAGAAGCACTGCCCACTGTTGGAAACCGATCGGTAGGACAGTCAACCTGGACTGAATAGAGGTGTCACTGGGCATTCTCCGTCGGATGGACCTCCACTGACAAAAGGAGAAAGGAATTAGAGGGAACTTTACAGCGATCTTTCATTTAGTGCATGGCTAGCTAGATTGGTATAGAGAAGGGTGAGGCTGAGGGTCAGTGAGTTGTCGTATAACCTTATGATGGAGGTTATAATAGAGCAAAACCTCTGCCCACCGGTGGGCAGACGAGATATATATATATATATATATATATATATATATATATATATATATATATATATATATCAATGCTGTACTTTTCCACAGCAGCTTCCAACTCACCCCAGACCACAGGTGACAATAAGGAAGGTAACACCAAATTGTGAGCTTTTGAAAAGATGTGCTATTGCCTAAGGGACTGTTTCATAGAATCAGATTATTGTGTTGATATGGTTCTTACAGTAAGTGCTAGGGAATGCAGACATTGGCTTGTAAAAGACAAGCATTTCTGCCTTGATGAATTCATTGTGGTTGAAGTTACCAAAGAGGTCAGCAGAGCCATTCCCTAAATACCAGATGGCCTCTATTACCTTTTGATATTTCTGGTGTATATCAAATGATGAGTCAAATAAAGGCTGAACGAAGAGCATTATCGGATTAGTGACCGATACAGTGTGAGCAGGGTGCTGAATCATTAATGAAGGAAGATTATATTGCAGTCAAAATATTTTCAAATATTAAAAGTAGGCTTGTAATAGCCTTATGAATAAAATTAACAAAACATATATAGGCTACAATACTTACTATTGCGTTGTTATATTAATAATACATTGTAAGTATCATAGTATGAACAGAGCTAGCTTGTCTTAGCATTTTTTTATTTAGGTTATCTTATTTAAAAGCAGTCTTTGGGATGAAACGGAGCATGCCATGATTCTATGATCAGAGACAAACGCAGAGAAATTGAAAAGATATGATCACTATAAAATATTCTTAGGCGATATGATGAAAAACATTTAGAACAACATGAGTCAAAGAACCTACAACAAATTTAACTTTCAGACAAATGTAGACCATGAAACATTAAAGTCTATTTTGAAGCAATCGTTCTGAATATATTAAATGGAAATACTTTGGCGCCATCTACAGGCAAATGTGTAGACAGGAAGGTTGCAAAAACATTTGTGGATAGATTTTTAGCAGGCGTAGGCCTACTTATTTTTATTTTGGAAAGCCATTTGGTAAAGCTTAACAAAAGCTGTCTGAGTTTATTTACACGGCATCAGTTAAGTAATGATGGAGCTGCTTTTAAATAATCAAAGCAGAGATACATAGCATTGTTTTTGACAGCCAAATGCTAGTCGTGGGCTGTTCCCAACATGTAACAACACTATTTATGATCTGGGTGTTGACAATGTGCTGAGCTGGCGTTGACAATCTGTTTAGGAGCTCTGGAGAAAGTAACACGCCTGTTCACTGTTCACTTATGCATAGTGAGGGGCCTCTACACTCATTAATAATTACTCACGCACTAACAATATTTTCAACAGGCTTATAAATGTCACACATTCCTTTCATGTGGTCCTAATTTGTAGATATAATAGATGTAATTTATTCAATAGAGCCATAACATATCACTTTGGTTGAAAAACCTATTGTATTGAGAGGGTTATTATGGATGTTTTGCTTGCTTTGCATAATAATAAGGGCACGGACAGGTATGCAAATGCTAGTGTGTTACCGTCTCACATTTTACAGAGGAAGAAGCAGGCTGTTCAGACAAATGCACACGTAGACAGACATGCACACGCACAGGCATACAAAGTAACACACGCCCACACACACAAACACACGTGCGCGCAAAAGCACACACTTACAGATCATTATCATTATTGATTACGCCTATTCCGTATTTTTCGGCCTTTGAACCATTATGTCCACCGAGAATGTAGGCCTATGTAGTGGTATAAAATATATGTATTTAAATATACCCATTGACCTCAAATCGGTTCCGGACCACTCTCTAAATTAGAATTAAACAAACAACAACACCAGCCTCTAGGAATGCGATTTTTTTCTACGTAATTTTACGTTTATTTAAAATTAGAATAAAATAATGATTGTATATCCTTGACGACAACCCGTTGCTTTACGGCAGGCAGTTGGTGGGCGTGAGCATGCAGCCAGCGACGACCACTGTAACTGCAGCATGTGCGCCTTGAGTTATTCGAGGTTCCTGTGCAGAAGGTGGGGTCTCGTTTTCCGGTCCAGTGGGGCAGTTTTCTTTTCACTTTCAAAAATTAACATTTTACAGACGAAAAGGTCCGTGTGTTTCCACGAGATCAGAACAGCACCAGGACGATCTTCACGTGTGGACGTCCCCGTTTTGAGCAACAACATGTCATCAAACACATCAGACGCGATGTCCCAGAGGATGGTCTGGGTGGATCTGGAGGCAAGTTGTACCGTTGTTCACCCCTCGTAAGCCCACTTTGAGCTCCACACGTGTCACAATGTGCCTGCTGACCTGCAAAGGGATTGCTCAGCCTGCTGACACACTAGCAAATTTAGCTATTTTTTCTTCTCTTCACGCAGAGTCCGATGTTGTCTGAGTCTAACAAAACCATCAGTCTACCCCATGTCATAGTTAACGTCACACTACCAGCATTTTATATTTGTACTTCAGCCCTAAAGCGACTATGGATGTTCCCTCCATGCGGTGCTCTGTTACTGAACACATGTCTAGTCTGATTGGAGATAAACGTACGAATAATGCACCATTCAGCCTACTTGAATCGGTTGCCGTTGGTTACACCAAAATCACCGTTTCTCCTTTTTATAAACAACTTTCTACAATATTTCTGAAGCGTTCACGGTTACATTCTGCAGAATTGTAAAGTGATTTATCTACACGTCATCCTAGCCGCTTGCAGCTAGTTCTACTTAATAAAGTTCACACAAATGTGTTTGTTATCATTGTTAATGACGTGACAGAATCACAGTATTTATTTATTCCGTTGTTGTCGTACACTGTAGAAAAGGGGATCAACGGAGATGCTCTGTGTTACTTGGCGTTGTTCTTATAACCGGTGTTTCTTTCAATCCGGATGCGCTTTCTAGATGACGGGGCTGGACATTGAGAAGGACAAGATCATCGAGATGGCGTGCATCATCACAGACTCTGAACTCAATGTGCTGGCAGAGGTAATGCCCAACAGCCTTAAACTTGATTAATTTTCATTTGAAGTAGAGCATATCCATTGATGACTCAATTCTATAATTTTCCTCCAATTGCAGGGACCAAATCTGATTATAAATCAACCAACTGAGCTCCTGGACGGAATGTCTGATTGGTGTAAAGAGCATCATGGCAAGGTGTGGTAACAGTTCTAGATGGCTCTGGTCTGTATGTTCCCGTATCCGTGTAACATTCTCTGTAGAAGAACTACAGGCCATATTGCAAATCAGGCCTACTACCGGCTTCCCCTGCAGTATTATCTTAGTATTGATTTCAGGCATGCAAAGTTATGCAGCAAAGGTCGCCCAGGGCTACGCATCAATGGAACTGTGCTTTAAAGCAATGTGATCATCTCAAACTGCTTTCAGGTTTTGTTTGCCGAATATAATTCCTGATCAATAATTCATAGTTTAGTTATGTGTTTGTTGGGGGCTCAGTCGGGTCTGACTCAGTCAGTGAAGGACAGCAAGGTCAGCCTCCAGCAAGCGGAGTACGAGTTCCTCTCCTTCATCAGGCAACACACGCAGCCCGGCCAGTGTCCCCTCGCTGGTGAGTGTTGTACAGACCGACACATACTCGCCCCCTTCCTGTTGGCTGTCAGACCCTGCATGTTAACATGCGGCACCCCTCCCTCCTCCTCCCTCTCCCAGGTAACTCTGTGCACGCCGACAAGAAGTTCCTGGACAAATACATGCCCCAGTTCATGTACCATCTCCACTACAGGATCATCGACGTCAGCACCATTAAGGAGCTTTGCAGGTGACCCCACAGCTTTGGGCCAATTGATGTTTCCCCGATAGGCAGGTCCCTAAGGTGGTTGGTACGACCCTGGACTAAAAGGTCTGGAACCTGGTATACAGGCCTTATTTTACATGCTGAGTATTTTCTGCTCTCCAAGCCATACAATGCGTCAGGAGGCCATTAATGACGGTTTTGATTTAAAGATATGCTAAGCTGAGCACTAACTCTCAAAATCAAACATCACTGGCGTTTACTGTCACCTGGGTTTATCCGCGAGTCGCTGGGCTCTTCCTCCGCCGCGTGTAGCACGTGAAACCTATCGATACTGCTTAAAGTAATAATTGTATTATTATATTCACATATGTCAGTGTCTGTTGTTGCTTATTCTGATTATTTGAAACAAATATTGGCATTCTCCGCCCCCACCCCAACCAGTTTGCGTTGCCATGGTTAACGCATTGATGTGGAAACTTTGGGCCTTTCAGACCACTTGGCTGTTATTCTGTCAGTCTTAATGCCCATTAATTCACTCAAAAGCTGTTGTACTCAACTCAACGCTTTGCTTTAGTAATTAGGATTTCACTAGAATTTCCTTTGTGTGTTTTCTAGACGGTGGTTTCCAGAGGAATACAAGCTGGCTCCCCAGAAGAAAGCGTCTCACAGGTTGGTCATCCTTACCCGGGCAAAACGCACACAGAGCAACGCCTGCCACCAATTTCGTTCAAATACTCAACCGTATAAATGAACAGATGATCACCGAAATCTTCATCTGTTCTATTGAGGAAAGTTGCATCAATACCAAGCCAAGGTGATCTGGGGAGGGTTGTGGTAATCTCTACTGTTTGTTGATTGGCGTGTGTGTCTCAGGGCGCTGGGCGACATCCAGGAGAGCATCAGAGAGCTGCAGTTCTACAGAGCCCACGTGTTCAGAAGCCCTGCCGAGCAGAAGAACCTCCAGGTCACCCAGAACGGAGACGGCGACAAGACGGCGCACAACTAAATCACTATCCCACTGGAGGCCCACTGTTAGTGGCTGTCTGCGGGGAGCCTGTGTGCACGCACAGTTTGCAAGAAATAATCATCAGTTTCATCAGTTAATAATCATCAGACTCATTTAGTTTTGTCTCCCTGTTTTTGTTTGGTTCAAGAAAATGACTCAGACTTCAGTTCCCTGTTAAATGTCTGTTTCAACTTTGTTTAGTTTTTGCGGTTGCTTCTTTGATTCAAAAGTGAATGTAAATGTTGTATTTATTTAGCCAGTTTAGAATCTGATATTCAATTGAAATTTTGCTTTATTCAAAAAAGAACCAATTGAGACAATAAAATCTTGTTATAAGGAGACATGTAGCATTTGTATTTATTGTCGTAATCGAGTTATTGGTAGTGTTGGTGTCCAACACTAGGTGGCAGTGTGCACCTTCGTCTAGCATCAACAAAAACAAGTATCAGTATCATCTTTAGTAGAAAGAAACTGTTTTCTAATGAAGCGGATAGAGACTACCATCACCTAATTTTGCTTGCAGTGCAGCATACGTTGAATTATTCATGGGTTATTCTCCTATAGGCTGTTGCACCAAATTCAGACTGAAACTTAATGTATACTTGTACAACTCAATCCTACTTGCCTTTCTTTCCCACATTTTAACAGATTCTAACCATGCACCTTTCTTATGTGGACTATATTTAATGAAACATTAATACTGGATATTGTTTTTGTTCAAGTGCTATCGCACTTGATTGCAAATAACAGTGGTCTCTAATTAACCTGAACAACCTGACTTAGAATGAACACTTATGGGTTGGCAGATGAGGACACATTACTGCTCTCAATCTAGCTGTTTATAAAGTGTGTGTGTGTTAGGGGGGATGGTTTATGGGTATAAGGAGCCCTCATGTCTCTTTAAATAATTAAAGTCTAATCAGTACAATGCAGGTGTGTGTTTTCCGCATTGCATTTTGGCAGTAAAGCAATCTAGTTCCCACTAGCGTAGTTTAAAGAAACGACTGTTCTACTGCCAGAGGAGTGGGGAGGTGGTGGAGGAAGGGGAGGGTGGAGCTGCCTGATTCCTCACGTTAAGAGGTGTGATTAGGGAGACACCAGGCTGCGCTCTACCTGCAGTTGAGGGAATTCTGGGTAAAAAGCGCCATCTGTTCTGTGGCCGCAGTGTAACCCTGTGGCATCAGCAAGCTCTCGTTTCTCTCCCAGTAACAAACGCCTCTGTGTGTGTGTGGTGTGTGTGTCCTGTAGAAACCTGAATACATATCTGTGTGAGCAACATGGATTTAAGTCATTGCATCCATGTTCATCCGTTGATCATAAATGTTGTGATATTGTCCTAAAATTAGGGGCATGCCAATGCCTTTTTTAATTTTACAGAATGTATTTTTAGTTTTGCCAATCCCTTTCATCCAAATCCTTGGGTACTTTTTCTCCTCTATCCAACATTTTCTTATTCTGCCTTCAAACACAATGCTATGATTGACAGCTTGATCGACATCCTTTGTAAACAAGCAAAGACTATCCCAGAACAATCGTTGTCAATCAAACGTAAACGGCTTGTACCTGCGCTGCCACACAACACACTATCTAATCCTGGATTATGGTAATTTGGTTTGAGTACACCAACTAATACGCACACGCACTCACACACACACACACACACACACACACACACACACACACACACACACACACACACACACACACTAACCAGACAAATGTTTCCTGTGCTACCTGAATAGAATGAGTCAGACTATAGCGGTTGAAGGGACTTGTTCTCCTGGCCCTCTGCCAGTCATCTCTGACCACGCTGCCAGTCATTCCGGCGGGGTAAAAGGCGCTACAGGACCACATGTCCATCAACTGTCGCACCTGTATGTTGGAGAAAGGGTTTATGACAACAGAATAGAGCCCAACGTGAGGCTATGCAGTTTCTGTGTGAGTGTATGAACACAATGATTCTTCGAGGAATTTGCTGGGACATTGGTGCAGGAACAAGTTGGTGTTCCTTTTTTCTTGTTCATAAATGAAGACATTTCCACCCTAAATTGATACAGAAAAGGCAAAAGTTGGTGGAGAAAAAGTTGCCTGAATTCAGGAAATGTTTTTTGATGCTCAAAATATCCTGGGGGAGGAATTCCAGAGCCCCCACTTCATGTGGTGTCGGTGTGAATAGATGAGTTTAATTTTGCGTATGTTTGCATGTGCTTTTCTAAACGGTGTCTGCCTAAAAATAAAGAGTTAACATTTTCTATATTCTTGTGTGGAGGAATCCAAGTGGGATCCTTCATCTGTGCGCTCTAACTATCTTTTATACTTTCACAAACAATGATCTGATGTCCATTGTCTTGTTTGTAAGCCTACTTGATAGTCACTGCTCTGGAATGTTACTCAACTTGGCTTTTGTCCTCACATGCCCTCTTTCAATGGTAGAAATGATGCTGCCATAAAAGTGCAGCATTTTCAATGCAAATTTCGATGAAATGTAGTTGGTTCCATGTTGCTGTACCAACATGGTACCAATGATTATTATTATGAAACTAATTTGTATTGAAGTTTTTCTGTTTTGTTGCTGCTATGAATGAAGAACATCTTTGTTTCCCACTGTTTAATTGGTGAGAGCTCTTTGTGCTACGTACCAATTGAAAAAATGGATTAGCCATCAACAACATCATTCGTCGATGGGAACTAATTGAATAGCTAGGGAAAAAGACAGAATGTATTCAAGAATAAAAAACTGTAGAGCTAGATTTATGATAATTAATATGCAACCATGCGGGCGGTCAATACGTCTTCTATAGTTCCCTCTAACCAGCTTCTTGTTCAATTATCCGCCCGGTTTAAATAGGAGAGCAGATGAGCTGCAGTGATTAGGGCAAATGAAAGTGCTGACTGCATTGTAGGAAGGCAACGTTGCACCACTCACACAACGATCATGCACCCCATGCACTTGCGTACGCACAGAAAAAAAAAAACACACACACACACACGCGCACACACACAGACACGCACACACACATGCTGACACCGACGCACACACACAAACACAAACAACACACGTGCTGTAGAACTGTGTCAGCAATCTGGGTTTTGGTGTTGATTTTAATCTGATCTTGATGAATCTTCTTTTAAAGCAAACTTCAGGGGGGTGTGGGGGAGGGGGGGGGGGCTGTTGTAACTGTGATCGGCCTGCACCAGCTTGTAGTATATCAAAATGAATGTAATGCAGCCCCATTGATCAGCCCAGGACCACACGCATCACATGTCATATCATGCAACTTACTTTAAAAACATATGGCCGGGCCAGTGTGCACCCTCAGCAAAAAGCACAGATTTCAGCCATGGGAGGAGCGTGGGGGAGGGCGGGATGGGATACTCTCACACTATCTGTCTATGTAGTACAAAATGGAGGCCAATGTTAACGCTTTGTTTAACAGATCCAACCATTTCTCAGTTACCTTGTATTTTACCGTTGCCTTTTGCTGCTACCTGGCATGTTGTCTACCTGACCTTTAGCACATGGACAGGATTTCTTTGTTGTCGCTTGTTTCGGTTGTGGCATTTGAAACACAGACAGTAGCCCGTGTTGTTTCTCTGTGTGTCTAACAGTGGAGATGTCACAGAACATCTCCCCATACGATTTTAGAGCCACATCCCTCATAGTGAGCTCGAAGGAATAGAAAGATAAAACACACAACAAAAGAAACAGTACGCCTACTTAAAAAGCCAAGGTTTTTTTCCTCCCAAGGAGATCTCCTTCAACAGAAAAGTAAGTATAGTATACATGGAATAAGTACCAAAAGTGCCAATATGAAAAACAGTTCAATAACAGGGAGAGCATTGCAGGAGCTAGATTATGGGCCAATGCCTTTAAGCGGTTCCCAAACGTAGATTGTACTATCGCTCGTTGACTCCTCACTTGGGTCTGTTTACAACCCAAGACTTTACTCCTGTCTTTTTATATTTCCAGCTTTGCTCAAAGTGTGGTTTTGGGTCATTGTGAGCTCCATTTTATACTATTGGAGCATTGTATCTGGCATTTACTTTCATTTTGAAGTCAATGGCTTTGGCTAGTTGCTTTTTTTGCTTTTTTTTTTTTTTTTTGCATGCTAATAACATATTTAACTATTTAACCACATATCCAAGATGCAGACTACACTTATTCAATTCAATTCAGTTTATTTAAGAAGAGGACAGTGCAATTAATCTAGCTG